>NW_028161782.1:0-38420 GCF_964263955.1 Coregonus lavaretus
TGGCAGGATTGATCAATTAGAGCCTGGTGTTCTCACCCCGTCAACACCAGTCAGAGGACAACACAACACTGCACTTCATATTATACCAACCATCTCTCTGTCTTTTTCTCTCTCTGTCTTTTATAGATCACTGTCTTTTTCTGTTTTGACAAGCCCTCTTCTGCTCAGCTTTCTTCACTTCTCCTTTCTCCACGTACACACCTGATATCCTAATTTGATCACTCTGTTGTCGCAGAGTATTTTCCTGTACGGCAGGAAATGCAATTTGTAGTGTATTCAAGGTTTAAAAAGACTTATAAAGTTTGTAATTTCCACTCTAAAATTTTAGACTTGATTTGCCCTAAAGAAAAATGTATCAACCCCTACAAACATTTCCATTAATTATAATCCACATCATATTTCACAATTCCTGTTGCTGCAGGATTATTTTCCTTATGTGAGAAGCAGGGTCAAATTAAGATAGATGCATTATCTGTACTACAAGGCTACAACCCCCCTACCCCCTCTTTTTCAATTGTTCTATCATACACCTCCCTCTGCTGTTCTATCATACACCTCCCTCTGCTGTTCTATCATACACCTCCCTCTGCTTATGTCTCCATATGTCTCCATCCCCCTACTCTCTCTGTTTCCATGTCTTTCTGTTTCCATGTATTTCTGTTTCCATGTCTTTCTGTTTCCATGTCTGTCTGTTTCCATGTCTTTCTCACATCTCTCCTCTCTGCCTCCTACTCTATAATAATCATAATGCTCATGATAATTATTCTAATCTATATAGCTTTTAAAGTTACATCAACACATAGTGGTTCATGTGTGTAAAAGTCTGCATACATACTTTATCTCCGTAGGGTTATACAGTGAGAGAAAAAAGTATTTGATCCCCTGCTGATTTTGTACGTTTGCCCACTGACAAAGAAATGATCAGTCTATAATTTTAATGGTAGGTTTATTTGAACAGTGAGAGACAGAATAACAACAAAAAAATCCAGAAAAACGCATGTAAAAAATGTTATAAATTGATTTGCATTTTATTGAGGGAAATAAGTATTTGACCCCCTCTCAATCAGAAAGATTTCTGGCTCCCAGGTGTCTTTTATACAGGTAACGAGCTGAGATTAGGAGCACACTCTTAAAGGGAGTGCTCCTAATCTCAGTTTGTTACCTGTATAAAATAAACCTGTCCACAGAAGCAATAAATCAATCAGATTCCAAACTCTCCACCATGGCCAAGACCAAAGAGCTCTCCAAGGATGTCAGGGACAAGATTGTAGACCTACACAAGGCTGGAATGGGCTACAAGACCATCGCCAAGCAGCTTGGTGAGAAGGTGACAACAGTTGGTGCGATTATTCGCAAATGGAAGAAACACAAAATAACTGTCAATCTCCCTCGGCCTGGGGCTCAATGCAAGATCTCACCTTGTGGAGTTGTAATGATCATGAGAATGGTGAGGAATCAGCCCAGAACTACACGGGAGGATCTTGTCAATGATCTCAAGGCAGCTGGGACCATAGTCACCAAGAAAACAATTGGTAACACACTACGCCGTGAAGGACTGAAATCCTGCAGCGCCCGCAAGGTCCCCCTGCTCAAGAAAGCACATATACAGGCCTGTCTGAAGTTTGCCATTGAACATCTGAATGATTCAGAGGAGAACTGTGTGAAAGTGTTGTGGTCAGATGAGACCAAAATCGAGCTCTTTGGCATCAACTCAACTCGTCGTGTTTGGAGGAGGAGGAATGCTGCCTATGACCCCAAGAACACCATCCCCACTGTCAAACATGGAGGTGGAAACATTATGCTTTGGGGGTGTTTTTCTGCTAAGGGGACAGGACAACTTCACCGCATCAAAGGGACGATGGACGGGGCCATGTACTGTCAAATGTTGGGTGAGAACCTCCTTCCCTCAGCCAGGGCATTGACAATAGGTCGTGGATTGGTATTCCAGCATGACAATGACCCAAAACGCACGGCCAAGGCAACAAAGGAGTGGCTCAAGATGAAGCACATTAAGGTCCTGGAGTGGCCTAGCCAGTCTCCAGACCTTAATCCCATAGAAAATCTGTGGAGGGAGCTGAAGGTTTGAGTTCCCAAACGTCAGCCTCGAAACCTTAATGACTTGGAGAAGATCTGCAAAGAGGAGTGGGACAAAATCCCTCCTGAGATGTGTGCAAACCTGGTGGCCAACTACAAGAAACGTCTGACCTCTGTGATTGCCAACAAGGGTTTTGCCACCAAGTACTAAGTCATGTTTTGCAGAGGGGTCAAATACTTATTTCCCTCATTAAAATGCAAATCAATTTATAACATTTTTGACATGCGTTTTTCTGGATTTTTTTGTTGTTATTCTGTCTCTCACTGTTCAAATAAACCTACCATTAAAATTATAGACTGATCATGTCTTTGTCAGTGGGTAAACATACAAATCAGCAGGGGATCAAATACTTTTTTCCCTCACTGTATATGTGACATCTCTATTTTTCTTATGTAGTCTCAATACTCTGCATTTCTTTGTCCTCCCTCCCTTCCTCCCTCCCTCCCTCCCGCCCTCCCTCCCTCCCGCCCTCCCTCGCCTCCTCCTCGATGAATCACTGTGAGGTGCAGACAGACAACAACTTAACACCAGGGTGGTGGGTGTAGTTAAAATCCAAGCAGGGTTGGACTGCCTCCCAGGTGGATCCCAGACACAGTCAGACCCCCCCCACCTCCCCCCCCTCACCTCAATAACACTGTAAAACCCTGGAGAAGACTGCCTGGCTGGCTGATTTAGGGGTGTATAGATTAAGAGGTGAGTTTCTCCAGCCTCCCACTGTCTGCCAGCCCAGAATGATTCCTGCTATTATTCTACCACAACTACGCCGCTGCTGTCCTCCTCTCTGTCTGTTTATGACCAGAATGAATTGAACGCAGACCCTTTCTTTGGGGTAATACCGACAGTATTTATTTTAGGACTGAGTTTGTGAACGTTGCATCTCACCGCACATGCATTCACACACAAACACCAAATGAATTGTAGAGAGACAGGCAGACAGAGAGAAAGACAGAAGAGACCCACAGACAGGCAGACAGAGAGATAGACAGCCAAGATAGTGATATGGACAGATGTAGGCTGAGACAGAGAACGGTAGGAGCCTGGTGCAGGGTGTCAGCTGAGATAGTGGTAGGAGGGAGAAGCTGGTGCAGGGTATCAGCTGAGATAGTGGTAGGAGGGAGAAGACTGGTGCAGGGTGTCAGCTGAGATAGTGGTAGGAGGGAGAAGACTGGTGCAGGGTGTCAGCTGAGATAGTGGTAGGAGGGAGAAGACTGGTGCAGGGTGTCAGCTGAGATAGTGGTAGGAGGGAGAAGACTGGTGCAGGGTGTCAGCTGAGATAGTGGTAGGAGGGAGAAGACTGGTGCAGGGTGTCAGCTGAGATAGTGGTAGGAGGGAGAAGACTGGTGCAGGGTGTCAGCTGAGATAGTGGTAGGAGGGAGAAGACTGGTGCAGGGTGTCAGCTGAGATAGTGGTAGGAGGGAGAAGACTGGTGCAGGGTGTCAGCTGAGATAGTGGTAGGAGGGAGAAGACTGGTGCAGGGTGTCAGCTGAGATAGTGGTAGGAGGGAGAAGACTGGTGCAGGGTGTCAGCTGAGATAGTGGTAGGAGGGAGAAGACTGGTGCAGGGTGTCAGCTGAGATAGTGGTAGGAGGGAGAAGACTGGTGCAGGGTGTCAGCTGAGATAGTGGTAGGAGGGAGAAGACTGGTGCAGGGTGTCAGCTGAGATAGTGGTAGGAAGGAGAAGACTGGTGCAGGGTGTCAGCTGAGATAGTGGTAGGAGGGAGAAGACTGGTGCAGGGTGTCAGCTGAGATAGTGGTATGAGGGAGAAGACTGGTGCAGGGTCTCAGCTGAGATAGTGGTAGGAGGAAGAAGACTGGTGCAGGGTGTCAGCTGAGATAGTGGTAGGAGGGAGAAGACTGGTGCAGGGTGTCAGCTGAGATAGTGGTAGGAGGGAGAAGACTGGTGCAGGGTGTCAGCTGAGATAGTGGTAGGAGGGAGAAGACTGGTGCAGGGTGTCAGCTGAGATAGTGGTAGGAGGGAGAAGACTGGTGCAGGGTGTCAGCTGAGATAGTGGTAGGAGGGAGAAGACTGGTGCAGGGTGTCAGCTGAGATAGTGGTAGGAGGGAGAAGCTGGTGCGGGGTGTCAGCTGAGATAGTGGTAGGAGGGAGAAGACTGGTGCGGGGTGTCAGCTGAGATAGTGGTAGGAGGGAGAAGACTGGTGCGGGGTGTCAGCTGAGATAGTGGTAGGAGGGAGAAGACTGGTGCAGGGTGTCAGCTGAGATAGTGGTAGGAGGGAGAAGACTGGTGCAGGGTGTCAGCTGAGATAGTGGTAGGAGGGAGAAGACTGGTGCAGGGTGTCAGCTGAGATAGTGGTAGGAGGGAGAAGACTGGTGCAGGGTGTCAGCTGAGATAGTGGTAGGAGGGAGAAGACTGGTGCAGGGTGTCAGCTGAGATAGTGGTAGGAGGGAGAAGACTGGTGCAGGGTGTCAGCTGAGATAGTGGTAGGAGGGAGAAGACTGGTGCAGGGTGTCAGCTGAGATAGTGGTAGGAGGGAGAAGACTGGTGCAGGGTGTCAGCTGAGATAGTGGTAGGAGGGAGAAGACTGGTGCAGGGTGTCAGCTGAGATAGTGGTAGGAGGGAGAAGACTGGTGCAGGGTGTCAGCTGAGATAGTGGTAGGAGGGAGAAGACTGGTGCAGGGTGTCAGCTGAGATAGTGGTAGGAGGGAGAAGACTGGTGCAGGGTGTCAGCTGAGATAGTGGTAGGAGGGAGAAGACTGGTGCAGGGTGTCAGCTGAGATAGTGGTAGGAGGGAGAAGACTGGTGCAGGGTGTCAGCTGAGATAGTGGTAGGAGGGAGAAGACTGGTGCAGGGTGTCAGCTGAGATAGTGGTAGGAGGGAGAAGACTGGTGCAGGGTGTCAGCTGAGATAGTGGTAGGAGGGAGAAGACTGGTGCAGGGTGTCAGCTGAGATAGTGGTAGGAGGGAGAAGACTGGTGCAGGGTGTCAGCTGAGATAGTGGTAGGAGGGAGAAGACTGGTGCAGGGTGTCAGCTGAGATAGTGGTAGGAGGGAGAAGACTGGTGCAGGGTGTCACTGAGATAGTGGTAGGAGGGAGAAGACTGGTGCAGGGTGTCAGCTGAGATAGTGGTAGGAGGGAGAAGACTGGTGCAGGGTGTCAGCTGAGATAGTGGTAGGAGGGAGAAGACTGGTGCAGGGGTGTCAGCTGAGATAGTGGTAGGAGGGAGAAGACTGGTGCAGGGTGTCAGGCTGAGATAGTGGTAGGAGGGAGAAGACTGGTGCAGGGTGTCAGCTGAGATAGTGGTAGGAGGGAGAAGACTGGTGCAGGGTGTCAGCTGAGATAGTGGTAGGAGGGAGAAGACTGGTGCAGGGTGTCAGCTGAGATAGTGGTAGGAGGGAGAAGACTGGTGCAGGGTGTCAGCTGAGATAGTGGTAGGAGGGAGAAGACTGGTGCAGGGTGTCAGCTGAGATAGTGGTAGGAGGGAGAGACTGGTGCAGGGTGTCAGCTGAGATAGTGGTAGGAGGAGAAGACTGGTGCAGGGGTGTCAGCTGAGATAGTGGTAGGAGGAGAAGACTGGTGCAGGGTGTCAGCTGAGATAGTGGTAGGAGGGAGAAGACTGGTGCAGGGTGTCAGCTGAGATAGTGGTAGGAGGGGAGAAGACTGGTGCAGGGTGTCAGCTGAGATAGTGGTAGGAGGGAGAAGACTGGGTGCAGGGTTGTCAGCTGAGATAGTGGTAGGAGGGAGAAGACTGGTGCAGGGTGTCAGCTGAGATAGTGGTAGGAGGGAGAAGACTGGTGCAGGGTGTCAGCTGAGATAGTGGTAGGAGGGAGAAGACTGGTGCAGGGTGTCAGCTGAGAATAGTGGTAGGAGGGAGAAGACTGGTGCAGGGTGTCAGCTGAGATAGTGGTAGGAGGGAGAAGACTGGTGCAGGGTGTCAGCTGAGATAGTGGTAGGAGGGAGAAGACTGGTGCAGGGTGTCAGCTGAGATAGTGGTAGGAGGGAGAAGACTGGTGCAGGGTGTCAGCTGAGATAGTGGTAGGAGGGAGAAGCTGGTGCAGGGTGTCAGCTGAGATAGTGGTAGGAGGAGAAGACTGGTGCGGGGTGTCAGCTGAGATAGTGGTAGGAGGGAGAAGACTGGTGCGGGTGTCAGCTGAGATAGTGGTAGGAGGGAGAAGACTGGTGCAGGGTGTCAGCTGAGATAGTGGTAGGAGGGAGAAGACTGGTGCAGGGTGTCAGCTGAGATAGTGGTAGGAGGGAGAAGACTGGTGCAGGGTGTCAGCTGAGATAGTGGTAGGAGGGAGAAGACTGGTGCAGGGTGTCAGCTGAGATAGTGGTAGGAGGGAGAAGACTGGTGCAGGGTGTCAGCTGAGATAGTGGTAGGAGGGAGAAGACTGGTGCAGGGTGTCAGCTGAGATAGTGGTAGGAGGGAGAAGACTGGTGCAGGGTGTCAGCTGAGATAGTGGTAGGAGGGAGAAGACTGGTGCAGGGTGTCAGCTGAGATAGTGGTAGGAGGGAGAAGACTGTGGCAGGGTGTCAGCTGAGATAGTGGTAGGAGGGAGAAGACTGGTGCAGGGTGTCAGCTGAGATAGTGGTAGGAGGGAGAAGACTGGTGCAGGGTGTCAGCTGAGATAGTGGTAGGAGGGAGAAGACTGGTGCAGGGTGTCAGCTGAGATAGTGGTAGGAGGGAGAAGACTGTGCAGGGTGTCAGCTGAGATAGTGGTAGGAGGGAGAAGACTGGTGCAGGGTGTCAGCTGAGATAGTGGTAGGAGGGAGAAGACTGGTGCAGGGTGTCAGCTGAGATAGTGGTAGGAGGGAGAAGACTGGTGCAGGGTGTCAGCTGAGATAGTGGTAGGAGGGAGAAGACTGATGCAGGGTGTCAGCTGAGATAGTGGTAGGAGGAGAAGACTGGTGCAGGGTGTCAGCTGAGATAGTGGTAGGAGGGAGAAGATGGTGCAGGGTGTCAGCTGAGATAGTGAGGAGGGAGAAGACTGGTGCAGGGTGTCAGCTGAGATAGTGGTAGGAGGGAGAAGACTGGTGCAGGGTGTCAGCTGAGATAGTGGTAGGAGGGAGAAGACTGGTGCAGGGTGTCAGCTGAGATAGTGGTAGGAGGGAGAAGCTGGTGCAGGGTGTCACCTGAGATAGTGGTAGGAGGGAGAAGACTGGTGCGGGGTGTCAGCTGAGATAGTGGTAGGAGGGAGAAGACTGGTGCGGGGTGTCAGCTGAGATAGTGGTAGGAGGGAGAAGACTGGTGCAGGGTGTCAGCTGAGATAGTGGTAGGAGGGAGAAGACTGGTGCAGGGTGTCAGCTGAGATAGTGGTAGGAGGGAGAAGACTGGTGCAGGGTGTCAGCTGAGATAGTGGTAGGAGGGAGAAGACTGGTGCAGGGTGTCAGCTGAGATAGTGGTAGGAGGGAGAAGACTGGTGCAGGGTGTCAGCTGAGATAGTGGTAGGAGGGAGAAGACTGGTGCAGGGTGTCAGCTGAGATAGTGTTAGGAGGGAGAAGACTGGTGCAGGGTGTCAGCTGAGATAGTGGTAGGAGGGAGAAGACTGGTGCAGGGTGTCAGCTGAGATAGTGGTAGGAGGGAGAAGACTGGTGCAGGGTGTCAGCTGAGATAGTGGTAGGAGGGAGAAGACTGGTGCAGGGTGTCAGCTGAGATAGTGGTAGGAGGGAGAAGACTGGTGCAGGGTGTCAGCTGAGATAGTGGTAGGAAGGAGAAGTCTGGTGCAGGGTGTCAGCTGAGATATTGGTAGGAGGGAGAAGACTGGTGCAGGGTGCAGCTGAGATAGTGGTAGGAGGGAGAAGACTGGTGCAGGGTCTCAGCTGAGATAGTGGTAGGAGGGAGAAGACTGGTGCAGGGTGTCAGCTGAGATAGTGTTAGGAGGGAGAAGACTGGTGCAGGGTGTCAGCTGAGATAGTGGTAGGAGGGAGAAGACTGGTGCAGGGTGTCAGCTGAGATAGTGGTAGGAGGGAGAAGACTGGTGCAGGGTGTCAGCTGAGATAGTGGTAGGAGGGAGAAGACTGGTGCAGGGTGTCAGCTGAGATAGTGGTAGGAGGGAGAAGACTGGTGCAGGGTGTCG
This sequence comes from Coregonus lavaretus, assembly GCF_964263955.1. Classification (NCBI taxonomy): domain Eukaryota; kingdom Metazoa; phylum Chordata; class Actinopteri; order Salmoniformes; family Salmonidae; genus Coregonus; species Coregonus lavaretus. The sequence goes on from NW_028161782.1 coordinate 8,128, forward strand.
CTGAGATAGTGGTAGGAGGGAGAAGCGGTGCAGGGTGTCAGCTGAGATAGTGGTAGGAGGGAGAAACTGGTGCGGGGTGTCAGCTGAGATAGTGGTAGGAGGGAGAAGACTGGTGCGGGTGTCAGCTGAGATAGTGGTAGGAGGGAGAAGACTGGTGCAGGGTGTCAGCTGAGATAGTGGTAGGAGGGAGAAGACTGGTGCAGGGGTGTCAGCTGAGATAGAGGTAGGAGGGAGAAGGACTGGTGCAGGGTGTCAGCTGAGATAGTGGTAGGAGGGAGAAGACTGGTGCAGGGTGTCAGCTGAGATAGGTGGTAGGAGGAGAAGACTGGTGCAGGGTGTCAGCTGAGATAGTGGTAGGAGGGAGAAGACTGGTGCAGGGTGTCAGCTGAGATAGTGGTAGGAGGGAGAAGACTGGTGCAGGGTGTCAGCTGAGATAGTGGTAGGAGGGAGAAGACTGGTGCAGGGTGTCAGCTGAGATAGTGGTAGTAGGGAGAAGACTGGTGCAGGGTGTCAGCTGAGATAGTGGTAGAGGTAGAAGACTGGTGCAGGGTGTCAGCTGAGATAGTGGTAGGAGGGAGAAGACTGGTGCAGGGTGTCAGCTGAGATAGTGGTAGGAGGGAGAAGACTGGTGCAGGGTGTCAGCTGAGATAGTGGTAGGAGGGAGAAGACTGGTGCAGGGTTTCAGCTGAGATAGTGGTAGGAGGGAGAAGACTGGTGCAGGGTGTCAGCTGAGATAGTGGTAGGAGGGAGAAGACTGGTGCAGGGTGTCAGCTGAGATAGTGGTAGGAGGGAGAAGACTGGTGCAGGGTGTCAGCTGAGATAGTGGTAGGAGGGAGAAGACTGGTGCAGGGTGTCAGCTGAGATAGTGGTAGGAGGGAGAAGACTGGTGCAGGGTGTCCGCTGAGATAGTGGTAGGAGGGAGAAGACTGGTGCAGGGTGTCAGCTGAGATAGTGGTAGGAGGGAGAAGACTGGTGCAGGGTGTCAGCTGAGATAGTGGTAGGAGGGAGAAGACTGGTGCAGGGTGTCAGCTGAGATAGTGGTAGGAGGGAGAAGACTGGTGCAGGGTGTCAGCTGAGATAGTGGTAGGAGGGAGAAGACTGGTGCAGGGTGTCAGCTGAGATAGTGGTAGGAGGGAGAAGACTGGTGCAGGGTGTCAGCTGAGATAGTGGTAGGAGGGAGAAGACTGGTGCAGGGTGTCAGCTGAGATAGTGGTAGGAGGGAGAAGACTGGTGCAGGGTGTCAGCTGAGATAGTGGTAGGAGGGAGAAGCTGGTGCAGGGTGTCAGCTGAGATAGTGGTAGGAGGGAGAAGACTGGTGCGGGGTGTCAGCTGAGATAGTGGTAGGAGGGAGAAGACTGGTGCGGGGTGTCAGCTGAGATAGTGGTAGGAGGGAGAAGACTGGTGCAGGGTGTCAGCTGAGATAGTGGTAGGAGGTAGAAGACTGGTGCAGGGTGTCAGCTGAGATAGTGGTAGGAGGGAGAAGACTGGTGCAGGGTGTCAGCTGAGATAGTGGTAGGAGGGAGAAGACTGGTGCAGGGTGTCAGCTGAGATAGTGGTAGGAGGGAGAAGACTGGTGCAGGGTGTCAGCTGAGATAGTGGTAGGAGGGAGAAGACTGGTGCAGGGTGTCAGCTGAGATAGTGGTAGGAGGGAGAAGACTGGTGCAGGGTGTCAGCTGAGATAGTGTTAGGAGGGAGAAGACTGGTACAGGGTGTCAGCTGAGATAGTGGTAGGAGGGAGAAGACTGGTGCAGGGTGTCAGCTGAGATAGTGGTAGGAGGGAGAAGACTGGTGCAGGGTGTCAGCTGAGATAGTGGTAGGAGGGAGAAGACTGGTGCAGGGTGTCAGCTGAGATAGTGGTAGGAGGGAGAAGACTGGTGCAGGGTGTCAGCTGAGATAGTGGTAGGAGGGAGAAGACTGGTGCAGGGTGTCAGCTGAGATAGTGGTAGGAGGGAGAAGACTGGTGCAGGGTGTCAGCTGAGATAGTGGTAGGAGGGAGCAGACTGGTGCAGGGTGTCAGCTGAGATAGTGGTAGGAGGGAGAAGACTGGTGCAGGGTGTCAGCTGAGATAGTGGTAGGAGGGAGAAGACTGGTGCAGGGTGTTAAAGGGAGACTTCGGGATTTTGGCAATGAGGCCCTTTATCTTTATCTTTATCTTTGCTGAACAAAAATATCAACGTAACATGTAAAGTGTTGGTCCCATGTTTCATGAGCTGAAAAAAATATTAAATTTTCCATACGCACAAAAAGCTTGTTTCTCTCAAATTGTGTGCACACATTTGTTTACATCCTGACAGGTGTGGCATATCAAGAAGCTGATTAAACAGCATGATCATTACACAGTCGCACTTTGTGTTAGGGACAATAAAAGACCAATCTAAAATGTGCAGTTTTTTCACACAACACAATGCCACAGATGTCTCAAGTTTTGAGGGAGCGTGCAATTGGCATGTCGACTGCAGGAATGTCCACCAGAGCTGTTGCCAGAAAATTTTATGTTCATTTCTCTACCATAAACCGCCTCCAATGTCGTTTTAGAGAATTTGGCAGTACGTCCAACTGGCCTCACAACAGCAGACCACGTGTATGGCGTCGTGTGGGCAAACGGTTTGCTGATGTCAACGTTGTGAACCGATTACCCCATGGTGGTGGTGAGGTTATGGTCACCCATTGAGCATTTTTGGGATGCTCTGGATCGACGTGCACGACAGCGTGTTCCATTTCCCGCCAATATCCAGCAACTTCGCACAGCCATTGAAGAGGAGAGGACTAAATTCCACAGGCCACAATCAACAGCCTGATCAACTCTATGCAAAGGAGATATGTCGCACTGCATGAGGCAAATGGTGGTCACACCAGATACTGACCGGTTTTCTGATCCACGCCCCTATGCTTTTTTTAAGGTACCTGTGACCAACAGATGCATGTCTGTATTCCCAGTCATGTGAAATCCATAGATTAGGGCCTACTGAATGTATTTAAATTGACTGATTTCCTTATATGAACTGTAACTCAGTAAAACCTTTGAAATTGTTGCATGTTGCGTTAATATTTGTATTTAGTATACTTCCCCAGAGTCAGATGAACTTGTGGATACCATTTATATGTCTCTGTGTCCAGCTAGCATGCTAGTAGATACCCATACACTTCCAGTGATTACGCTAATGCTAGTTAGCATTGGCTTGCGGAACTATCTCTAACTTCCTTCATACTGGACACAGGGACATAAAAATGGTATCCACGAGTTCAACTGACTCTGGGGAAATAGATAAAGGGCATCATTGCCATAATCCCGAAGTAACACTTTAAGACGGGTGTATATTTACAGGGCTGAGGCCCACCCCTGCAGACAGCTTTATGTGTAGGGGGAATATGAATCTGACCCATTTGTGTTGACTCAGCACTGAGTGATGAGGACATATACATGTATGAGGTAGGCCAGGGGATGAGCTACAGTACACAAACACACACAAACACACACACACACACAAACACACACAAACACACACACACACACACAAACACACACAAACACACACACACACACACAAACACACAAATACACACACACACATACACAAACACACAAACACACACACACATACACACACACACTTACCTACACACATATATACTCACACAGGGGAGGAGCTACAGTACACAAACACACACAAACACACACACATTTTAGTGTCTCTCTCAAACGGGCAAGAAAGCGCACACGCACGCATACACACACACGTTTGTTTTATTATCCTTGTGGAGACCAAACAATTGATTGATTCAAAATCCTATTTTCCCTAAACCCTAACCCTAACCTTAACCACAAAACCCTAATTTAACCCTAACTCCCAACCCTAAACCTAAATCTAACTCTAACCCTAATTGTAACCCTAACCCTAAACCTAACCCCTAACCCCTAAGCCTAAAATAGCCTTTTTTCTTGTGGGGACTGGTGAAATGTCCCCTTGTTATACTATCCCTGTGAGGAATTCTGGTCCCCACAAGAATAGTAAAACCAAAAACACACACACACGTTAGTGTCTCTCTTAAACACGCAAGCACGCACGCACGTATGCAGGCACACACAGACTCACATCTGAGTGTTTCTCACTTTCTTTCTAACACAACCTCACTGCAATGCCACTGAAGAAACCGTCAGGGTGTTGCATCTCGATTCCACCACAGGAGGGCAGTGTGTATATTTGAGCGTGTTTCTGTGCATATATACAGTACGTTTTATTTTATTGATGGATGAATGGATCACACTAATATACAGCTGTGGAAAAAATTAAGAGACCACTGCAAGTTCTTCTTAAATCAGCATCGCTACATGTATGACAGCCATTCCATTCCAGTGTCTGTTGAATTCCAACACAGGCACACCTCATTCTACTGAATTAGGTACTGATTAGGTGATCACATGAACCAAATCTTATTTAACGAGGAAAAGTATAAAAACCACTGCTGTGGTCATCACTATCCTCTTGCAATAGGACCAGCTGAATGGCAAAAACAGTGCTAATAGTACCTAAAAAGTAATATTAATCAAAAAATAACTATAGACCATGCCAACAAAGTTGAAAAGGAAAGTTTTGAGTGAGCAAAAGAAGGATTCAAATCTGGCTTTACTGGCAGAGGGATACAGTGAGCGTCAGGTTGCTTCCATCCTTAAAATTTCAAAGACAGCGGTTCATGAGAACAAGGTCAAGCAGCAGACATTGGAGACAACAAAGCTACAGACTGGCAGAGGGCGAAAACGACTCTCTACTGACCGGGATGACCGTCAACTCATTCGAATGTCACTCAACAACCGTAGGAGGACATCAAGTGACCTACAAAAAGAATGGCAAACGGCAGCTGGGGTGAAGTGCACGGCGAGGACGGTTCGAAACAGGCTCCTAGGGGCAGGGCTGAAGTCGTGCAAAGCTAGAAAAAAGCCCTTCATCAATGAGAAGCAAAGAAGAGCCAGGCTGAGGTTTGCAAAAGACCATAAGGATTGGACCGTAGAGGACTGGAGTAAGGTCATCTTCTCTGATGAGTCCAATTTTCAGCTTTCCCCAACACCTGGTCGTCTAATGGTTAGACGGAGACCTGGAGAGGCCTACAAGCCACAGTGTCTCGCACCCACTGTGAAATTTGGTGGAGGATCGGTGATGATCTGGGGGTGCTTCAGCAAGGCTGGAATCGGGCAGATTTGTCTTTGTGAAGGACGCATTAATCAAGCCACGTACAAGGTTGTCCTGGAAGAAAACTTGCTTCCTTTTGCTCTGACATTGTTCCCCAACTCTGAGGATTGGTTTTTCCAGCAGGACAATGCGCCATGCCACACAGCCACGTCAATCAAGGTGTGGATGGAGGACCACCAGATCAAGACCCTGTCATGGCCAGCCCAATCTCCAGACCTGAACCCCATTTAAAACTTCTGGAATGTGATCAAGAGGAAGATGGATGGTCACAAGCCATCAAACAAAGCCGAGCTGCTTGAATCTTTGCGCCAGGAGTGGCATAAAGTCACCCAACATCAATGTGAAAGACTGGTGGAGAGCATGCCAAGACGCATGAAAGCCGTGATTGAAAATCAGGGTTATTCCACCAAACATTTATTTCTGAACTCTTCCTAAGTTAAAACATTACTATTGTGTTGTTTAAAAATGAACATTAACTTATTTTCTTTGCATTATTCGAGGTCTGACAACACTGCATCTTTTTTGTTATTTTGACCAGTTGTCATTTTTTGCAAATAAATGCTCTAAATGACAATATTTTTATTTGGAATTTGGGAGAAATGTTGTCAGTAGTTTATAGAATAAAACAAAAATGTTATTTTTACCCAAACACATACCTATAAATAGTAAAACCAGAGAAACTGATGATTTTGCAGTGGTCTCTTAATTTTTTCCGCAGCTGTATATCATGACCAATGTATGAACTAACAACTCATTGCTAATGTAACATACAGTGCCTTCAGAAAGTATTCATACCCCTTGACTTATTCTACATTTTGTTGTCTTTCAGCCTAAATTTAAAATGGATTAAATATATATTTTTCTCATCCATCTACACACAATAACCAATAATGACAAAGTGAAAACATGTTTTTAGAAATGTTTGCTAATTTATAAAAAAAAGTAATACAGAAATATCTATACAGAACAAAAATATAACAGCAACATGCAACATTTTCAATGATTTTACTGAGTTACAGTTCATATAAGGAAATCAGTCAATTGAAATAAATTCATTAGGCCCTAATCTGTGGATTTCACATGACTGGGCAGGGGCATACAGTGGGGGAAAAAAGTATTTAGTCAGCCACCAATTGTGCAAGTTCTCCCACTTAAAAAGATGAGAGAGGCCTGTAATCTTCATCATAGGTACAAGTCAACTATGACAGACAAATTGAGAAAAAAAATCCAGAAAATCACATTGTAGGATTTTTTATGAATTTATTTGCAAATTATGGTGGAAAATAAGTATTTGGTCACCTACAAACAAGCAAGATTTCTGGCTCTCACAGACCTGTAACTTCTTCTTTAAGAGGCTCCTCTGTCCTCCACTCGTTACCTGTATTAATGGCACCTGTTTGAACTTGTTATCAGTATAAAAGACACCTGTCCACAACCTCAAACAGTCACACTCCAAACTCCACTATGGCCAAGACCAAAGAGCTGTCAAAGGACACCAGAAACAAAATTGTATACCTGCACCAGGCTGGGAAGACTGAATCTGTAATAGGTAAGCAGCTTGGTTTGAAGAAATCAACTGTGGGAGCAATTATTAGGAAATGGAAGACATACAAGACCACTGATAATCTCCCTCGATCTGGGGCTCCACGCAAGATCTCACCCTGTGGGGTCAAAATGATCACAAGAACGGTGAGCAAAAATCCCAGAACCACACGGGGGGACCTAGTGAATGACCTGCAGAGAGCTGGGACCAAAGTAACAAAGCCTACCATCAGTAACACACTACGCCGCCAGGGACTCAAATCCTGCAGTGCCAGACGTGTCCCCCTGCTTAAGCCAGTACATGTCCAGGCCCGTCTGAAGTTTGCTAGAGTGCATTTGGATGATCCAGAAGAGGATTGGGAGAATGTCATATGGTCAGATGAAACCAAAATTGAACTTTTTAGTAAAAACTCAACTTGTCGTGTTTGGAGGACAAAGAATGCTAAGTTGCATCCAAAGAACACCATACCTACTGTGAATCATGGGGGTGGAAACATCATGCTTTGGGGCTGTTTTTCTGCAAAGGGACCAGGTCGACTGATCCGTGTAAAGGAAAGAATGAATGGGGCCATGTATCGTGAGATTTTGAGTGAAAACCTCCTTCCATCAGCAAGGGCATTGAAGATTGAACGTGGCTGGGTCTTTCAGCATGACAATGATCCCAAACACACCGCCCGGGCAACGAAGGAGTGGCTTCGTAAGAAGCATTTCAAGGTCCTGGAGTGGCCTAGCCAGTCTCCAGATCTCAACCCCATAGAAAATCTTTGGAGGGAGTTCTGTGAAAGTCTGTGTTGCCCAGCGACAGCCCCAAAACATCACTGCTCTAGAGGAGATCTGCATGGAGGAATGGGCCAAAATACCAGCAACAGTGTGTGAAAACCTTGTGAAGACTTACAGAAAAAGTTTGACCTGTGTCATTGCCAACAAAGGGTATAAAACAAAGTATTGAGAAACTTTTGTTATTGACCAAATACTTATTTTCCACCATAATTTGCAAATAAATTCATAAAAAATCCTACAATGTGATTTTCTGGAGAAAAAAATTCTCATTTTGTCTGTCATAGTTGACGTGTACCTATGATGTAAATTACAGGCCTCTCTCATCTTTTTAAGTGGGAGAACTTGCACAATTGGTGGCTGACTAAATACTTTTTTTCCCCACTGTAGCCATGGGTGGGCCGGGAAGGGCATAGGCCCACCCACTTGGGTGGCAGGCCCACCCACTGGGGAACAGGCCCAGCCAATCAGATCGAGTTTTTCCCCACAAAGGGGCTTTATTACAGACATAAATACTTCTCAGCTTCATCAGCTGTCCGTGTGGCTGGTCTCAGACAATCCTGCAGGTGAAGAAGCCGGATGTGGAGGTCCTGGGCTGGCGTGGTTATACAGTGGGGAGAACAAGTATTTGATACACTGCCGATTTTGCAGGTTTTCCTACTTACAAAGCATGTAGAGGTCTGTAATTTTTATCATAGGTACACTTCAACTGTGAGAGACGGAATCTAAAACATAAATCCAGAAGATCACATTGCATGATTTTTAAGGATTTAATTTGCATTTTATTGCGTGACATAAGTATTTGATACATCAGAAAAGCAGAACTATTTGGTACAGAAACCTTTGTTTGCAATTACAGAGATCATAAGTTTCCTGTAGGTCTTGACCAGGTTTGCACACACTGCAGCAGGGATTTTAGCCCACTCCTCCATACAGACCTTCTCCAGATCCTTCAGGTTTCGGGGCTGTCGCTGGGCAATACGGACTTTCAGCTCCCTCCAAAGATGTTCTATTGGGTTCAGATCTGGAGACTGGCTAGGCCACTCCAGGACCTTGAGATGCTTCTTGCGGAGCCACTCCTTAGTTGCCCTGGCTGTGTGTTTCAGGACATTGTCATGCTGGAAGACCCAGCCACTACCCATCTTCAATGCTCTTACTGAGGGTGCTGTCGTCCCTTACAAGATCTTGCGATACATGGCCCCATCCATCCTCCCCTCAATACGGTGCAGTCGTCCTGTCCCCTTTGCAGAAAAGCATCCCCAAAGAATGATGTTTCCATCTCCATGCTTCACGGTTGGGATGGTGTTCTTGGGGTTGTACTCATCCTTCTTCTTCCTCCAAACACGGCGAGTGGAGTTTAGACAAAAAAGCTATATTTTTGTCTCATCAGACCACATGACCTTCTCCCATTCCTCCTCTGGATCATCCAGATGGTCATTGGCAAACTTCAGACGAGCCTGGATATGCGCTGGCTTGAGCAGGGGGACCTTGCATGCGCTGCAGGATTTTAATCCATGACGGTGTAGTGTGTTACTAATGGTTTTCTTTGAGACTGTGGTCCCAGCTCTCTTCAGGTCATTGACCAGGTCCTGCCGTGTAGTTCTGGGCTGATCCCTCACCTTCCTCATGATCATTGATGCCCCACGAGGTGAGATCTTGCATGGAGCCCCAGACCGAGGTTGATTGACCGTCATCTTGAACTTCTTCCATTTTCTAATACTTGCGCCAACAGTTGTTGCCTTCTGACCAAGCTGCTTGCCTATTGTCCTGTAGCCCATCCCAGCCTTGTGCAGGTCTACAATTTTATCCCTGATGTCCTTACACAGCTCTCTGGTCTTGGCCATTGTGGAGAGATTGGAGTCTGTTTGATTGAGTGTGTGAACAGGTGTCTTTTATACAGGTAGCGAGTTCAAACAGGTGCAGTTAATACAGTTAATGAGTGGAGAACAGGAGGGCTTCTTAAAGAAAAACTAACAGGTCTGTGAGAGCCGGAACACTTTCTGGTTGGTAGGTGATCAAATACTTATGTCATGCAATAAAATGCAAAATAATTACTTAAAGATCATACAATATGATTTTCTGGATTTTTGTTTTAGATTCCGTCTCTCACAGTTGAAGTGTACCTATGATTAAAATTACAGACCTCTACATGCTTTGTAAGTAGGAAAACCTGCAAAATCGGCAGTGTATCAAATACTTGTTCTCCCCACTGTACGTGGTCTGCGGTTGTTAGGCCGGTTGGATGTACTGCCAAATTCTCTAAAATGATTTCATTAACATTAAATTCTATGGCAACAGCTCTGGTGGACATTCCTGCAGTCAACATGCCAATTGCACGCTCCCTCAAAACTTGTGGCATTGTGTTGTGTGACAAAACTTCACATTTTAGGGTGGCCTTTTATTGTCCGCAGCACAAGGTGCACCTGTGTAATGATCATGTTGTTTAATCAGCTTCTTGATATGCCACACCTTTCAGGTGGATGGATTATCTTGGCAAAGGAGAAATGCTCACTAAGAGGGATGCTTTTTGTGCGTATGGAATATGTCTGGGATCTTTTATTTCAGCTCATGAAACACGGTATCAACACTTTACATGTTACATTTATATTTTTGTTCAATGTAACTTAGCTCTGTCAAGTTGGTTGTTGATCATTGCTAGACAGCTATTTTCAAGTCTTGCCATAGATTTTCAAGCCGATTTAAGTCAACACCGTAACTAGGCCACTCAGAAACATTCAACGTCGTTATGGTAACCAACTCCAGTGTACATTTGGCCTTTTTTTTAGGTTATTGTCCTGCTGAAAGGTGAATTTGTCTCCCAGTGTCTGTTGGAAAGTAAGCAACCAAGTTTCCCTCTAGGATTTTGCCTGTGCTTAGCTTTATTCCGTTTCTCTTTATCCTAAAAAATGCCCTAATCCTTGCCAATGACAAGCATACCCATAACATGATGCAGTCACCACCATGCTTGAAAATATGGAGAGTGGGACTCAGTGATGGGTATAATGCTTTGTATTCAGGACATTACTTTAGTGCCTTTTTGCAAACAGGATGCATATTTTGAAATATTTTTATTCTGTACAGGCTTCCTTCTTTTCATTCTGTTATTTAGGTTAGTATTGTGGAGTAACTACAATGTTGTTGATCCATCCATCCTCCTATCACAGCCATTCAACTCTGTAACTGTTTTAAAGTCACCATTGGCCTCATGGTGAAATCCCTGAGCGGTTTCCTTCCTCTCTGGCAACTGAGTTAGGAAGGATGCCTGTATCTTTATAATGACTGGGTGTATTGATACACCATCCAATGTGTAATTAATAACTTCACCATGCTTCAATGTCTGCTTTTTTAAATATTACCCATCTACTAGGGGTGTAACGATCCATCTACTACATCGATGTATCGATTTATATTCCTATGATCCAACTACATCGATCTGTGCTCGGCGAGTTGGCCTTTTGGACAACATATATCAATCTAACATCGTTTTAAAATGTAATAAATCGATTGTATCGATACTAGGAAATAACCCATTGGATTTAAGCACGTCAGACTTTATATGGATGTTTTTTCTTAGCACTTTTAATGATATAGGCTTTAAACATTACTCGATTCAGTCTGCCTATCCGTGACGTCATCGCCCCGCGCCAGCAGCAGCGCAAAGGCGCAAAGACAACAAAACATAGCATGGCGGACGACAGAGGAGAAGCCGACGAGCGAGAAATTATCAAGCCACCATTGCGGTCCTTACAAGAAACAGGAATCTAGGAAACTTCACCTGCACTGTCCAGTATCCAGGTATTTATTTCAGTCACACTGGTTGAATTTTTGGCTAAAAGGTTACTGAATCGATTTCAAGTCACTGAATCGTTTCGGATCGTATCGTTCTAAATGAACCAATATCGTCCTTGAATCGTATCGACAACCACGAATCATGATACAAATCGAATCGTTGTTAAAACGAATCGTTACACCCCTACCATCTCCCAATAGATGCCTTTCTTTGCGAGGCACTGGAACACCTCCCTGGTCTTTGTGGTTGAATATGTGTTTGAAATTCACTGTTCGGCTGAGGGACCTTACAGATAATTGTATGTGTGGGATACAGAGATGAGGTAGTCATTCCAAAATCATGTTAAACACTATTATTGCACACAGAGTGAGCATGCAAATTATCATGTGACTCCTGAACTTATTTAGACTTGCCATAACAAAGGGGTTAAATACTTATTGACTCAAGACATTTCAGCTTTTCATTTTTAATTAATTTGTAAAATTGTCTAAAAACATAATTCCACTTTGACAATATGGTGTATTGTGTGTAGGCCAGTAACACAAAATGTAACGCAACAAAATATGGAAAAAGTCAAGGGGTGTGAATACTTTCTGAAGGCACTGTATATGAACCAATATAGAATGTGTTTGGTTACCAATGCTTAGTATGCTGAGGAATAAAAACAAAATGAAAATATAAATGAATGTATATGAATGTATGGACTACTGTATAATCTTAGCCAGATAGAACCAATATCAGCATAACGTTTTTAACCAATCTGACCAAGCCCTAAGACATGCTAAAATACTTTGCTAAAGGCATTGCACGAGGTCACACACCTCTTTTTAGATCGATCAAACACACCTACAGACACACACACACAAACACACACACACACACACACACACACACACACACACACACACACACACACACACACATGGGTGAGATTGTAATCTGCATTCAGTGCTGTGTAGGATGTGTGTGTGTGTCTCTTGTTAGCAGATGTAAGCTTGTGATTGAGGTTGGTGTGTGTATGTGTGTGTGTGCGCGCGTGTGTGTGTGCGTGTACGCGCGTGTGTGTGTGTGTGTGTTTGTGTGTGTGTGTGTGTACTGAGGAAGTTTGTTCTGTGGGAGCGCCCAGACATGACAGAACATACCGACACCCTGAGGGGATGGAGTTGGCAGTGATAGATTTGGAATGTATTCAGACCCCTTGACTTTCTCCATATTTTGTTACATTACAGCCTTATTCTAAAAATGGATTAAATATATTTTTTTCTTCTTATCAATCTACACACAATACTCCATAATGACAAAGCGAAAACAGGTTTTTGGATTTTTTTGCAAATGAATTAAAAATACAGAAATACCTTATTTACATAAGTATTCAGACCGTTTTCTATGAGACTCGAAATTGAGATCAGGTGCATCCTGTTTCCATTGATCATCTTTGAGATGTTTCTACAACTTGATTGGAGTCCACCTGTGGTAAATTCAATTGATTGGACATGATTTGGAAAGACACCTGTCTATATAAGGTCCCACAGTTGACAGTGCATGTCAGAGCAACAACCAAGCCATGAGGTCGAAGGAATTGTCCGTAGAGCTCCGAGACAGGATTGTGCCGAGGAACAGATCTGGGGAAGGGTACCAAAACATTTCTGCAGCATTGAATGTCCCCAAAAACACAGTGGCCTCCATCATTCTTAAATGGAAGATGATTGGAACCGCCAAGACTCTTCCAAGAGCTGGCCGCCCGGACAAACTGAGCAATCAGGGGAGAAGGGCCTTGGTCAGGGAGGTGACAAAGAACCTGATGATCACTCTGACAGAGCTCTAGATTTCCTCTGTGGAGATGGGGGAACCTTTCCAGAAGGACAACCGTCTCTGCAGCACTCCACCAATCAGGCCTTTATGGTAGAGTGGCCAGACGGAAGCCACTGCTCAGTAAAAGGCACATGAAGGCCCACTTGGAGTTTGCCAAAAGGCACCTAAAGGACTCTCAGACCATAAGAAACAAGATTATCTGGTCTGATAAAACCAAGATTGAACTCTTTGGCCTGAATGCCAAGCGTCACGTCTGGAGGAAACCTGGCACCATCCCTACGGTGAAGCATGGTGGTGGCAGAATCATGCTGTGGGGATGTTTTTCAGTGGCAGGGACTGGGAGACTAGTCAGGATCGAGGGAAAGATGAACGGAGCAAAGTACAGAGAGATTCTTGATGAAAACCTGCTCCAGAGCTCTCAGGACATCAGACTGGGGCGAAGGTTCACCTTCCAACAGGACAATGACCCTAAGCACACAGTCAAGACAACGCAGTAGTGGCTTCGGGACAAGTCTCTGAATATCTTTGAGTGGCCCAGCCAGAGCCCGGACTTGAACCCGATCAAACATCTCTGGAGAGACCTGAAAATAGCTGTGCAGTGACGCTCCCCATCCAACCAGACAGAGCTTGAGAGGATGTTCAAAGAAGAATGGGAGAAACTCCACAAATACAGGTGTGCCAAGCTTGTAGCGTCATACCCAAGAAGACTCAAGGCTGTAATTGCTGCCAAAGATGCTTCAACAAAGTACTGATTAAAGGGTCTGAATGCTTATGTAAATGTGATTTTTCCAGGGGGGGGTTTCAAATACATTTGCAACAATTTCAAAAAACCTGTTTTTGCTTCGTCACTATGGGATGTGTAGATTGATGAGGGAAAAAAACTATTTAATCCATTTTAGAACAAGGCTGTAACTTAACAAAAGGTGATATCTATCAAGGTGTCTGAATACTTTCCGAATGCACTATACACATTAACACACACACACACACACACACACAAACATACACACATACACAGAAGTGGCATTGCACAGACAAACCTGAGGAGAAACTATTACACGATGATGAGATTTCTTTGACGATGTTCATGTGTGTGTTTATTCTGCAAAAAAAATACACACACACACGTCTCTCTGTTGCCTTATTGCTCTGCAGGCACACAGCTCTCCCACGTCAGTTAGTAATGCTTTGCTCCCTACTGACATTCTCTCACTCTCCCTCCTATCATTATATCAGACACTATCTTTGTGGGTACCAGAAGTCCTCACAAGGGTAGTAAAACAAGGACATTTCGGACAAGTGGGGACATTTTGCCAGTCCCCACGAGGAACAATTATATTTTAGGCTTAGGGGTTAGGTTTAGGGTTACAATTAGGGTTAGGGTTATAATTAAGGTTAGGGTTAGGAGTTACGGTTAGGTTTAGGGTTAGGAGTTAGGGTTAGGTATAGTTTTAGGGTTAAGGTTAGGCTTAGGGTTAAGGTTAGGGTTATGGTTAGGTTAAGGGTTAAGGTCTCTCACTAGCCATTGCATTCCATTTACGGCAAATAGCTTTACTAGCTTCATAATTCAGTATCTTACATTTCTCTTACATCATGCTGTTGTAATCATATTTACTTCTTTCAGTCACTGTTACCCTGCCACATCTCTCCAATGCTGTTTGCATCACTCTTCTCCTCTGTCCCCTCCTCGCTCTCTCTCTCTCTTGCTCTGTCCATCCATATCTCTCTCTCTCTCCATAGATGAGATGTCCCTGCTGTACCTCCCCTGAGTCTCATATTAATAATGGATGAATGAATCAGAGTTATGAAAGCGGTCAGCTTGTATTGTATGTCATAGAATATCATCAATTGACATGCCACGAGGAGGGCTCTGTTGCTGCCACAAATCGTACTAAATCTTACTGTCAGCCTTGAGATCAACCACTCTGTTCTAGCTGTCGGTCTAGCTGGATGGCTTGTTATTTTTGACATGGGATAAGTGATGCTGGTACTCTGTGCTTGTTTAGATAACAGAGGGGCGCTTTGGGGTGTAGCTAGGAGACTTACCTTGGCTAACGACCTTTCTTAAGCTCCAAAGCACCAGTCTCCTGAGTGGCGCAGTGGTCTAAGGCACTGCATCGCAGTGCTAGCTGTGCCGCTAGAGATCCTGGTTCAAATCCAGGCTCTGTCGCAGCCGGCCGTGATCGGGAGACTCATGGGCAGCGCACAATTGGCCTAGCGTTGTCCAGGGTAGGGGAGGGAATGGCCGGCAGGGATCTAGCTCAGTTGATAGAGCATGGCGTTTGCAACGCCAGGGTTGTGGGTTCGATTCCCACGGGGGACCAGTATGAAAAAAATAAAAAAAATGTATTCACTAACTGTAAGTCGCTCTGGATAAGAGCGTCTGCTAAATGACTTAAATGTTAAGACTGTGTTCTGATACTTGAAAGAGGTAACTCAATTCCATCCACTTGTGTGTCTGTTTCATTTGCTCTGTAGTTGGGTCTGTTTCATTTGCTCTGTAGTTGGGCCACTGTACTTCATCCAGGCCTATTCACTGTTTGCTCTATCAGTCAAGTATCATGCATTTAGTTCTGCTACATTGTATATACCAGGCAGTTTGTGTCTTGGATGCCAATTGGCTGAGAGCATCAGATGCTCCAAAAAATGATGTCTCTGCAAAAACAAATCAAACCTTGCTAGCTAAATGTTTTCCTCATTGGACCTGCGTTTACAATGTATCCAATTTCAGTTTGTGTAGTTGTTGGTTTAGTTTTGTAGAAAGTACGGTCTGCGTAGGTGCATATTGTGTCATAATTGCAAGGTGTCCCAATATCTTTTCCAACTGTCCCAACTGTCCCGTTATCTGGTTTTAATGTCCATTCTAGAATGCCCTTCTAGCCAATCAGAAACGAGTATTTAACAAAGCTGTGGTATAATTAAGCAATAAGGCACCTCAGGGGTTTGTGGTATATGGCTAATATAGTACGGCTAAGAGCTGTATCCAGGTACTCCGCGTTGCGTCGTGCATAAGAACAGCCCTTAGACATGGTATATTGGCCATATACCACACCCCCCTTGTGCCTTATTGCTTAAATATACCATGGGTATGACACAGAAGTACTTGTTAAGTGTTATTTTTTGTGTGTATTTTCCCCCCTTTTTCTCCCCAATTTCATGATATCTAATTGCGATCTTGTCTCATCTCTACAACAGGCTTGGGAGAGGCAAAGGTCGAGTCATGCGTCCTACGAAACATGACCCACCAAATCACGCTTCTTAACCCGGAAACCAGCTGCACCAATGTGCTGGAGGAAACACTGTTCAACTGACGACAGAAGTCAGCCTGCTGGCGCCCGGCCCGCCACAAGGAGTCGCTAGAGCGCAATGAGCCAAGTAAATGTGTAAGTCGCTCTGGATAAGAGCGTCTGCTAAATGATGTAAATGTAAAGCCCCCCCGGCCAAACCCTCCCCTAATCCGGACCAATTGTGCACCACCCTATGGGACTCCCGGTCACAGCAGGTTGTGACACAGCCTGGGATCGAACCCGGGTCTGTAGTAATGCCTCAAGCACTGCAATGCAGTGCCCGGGAGGCCACTTGTTTAATGTTGTTATTGAGTTTGTAACCAGTTTGTAATAGCAATAAGGCACCTCGCTTTGCGTCATGCCTAAGAACAGCCCTTAGCCGTGGTATATTGGCCATATACCACACACCCTCAGGCCTTGTTGCTTAAATGATACATTCAATTAAAAGAACCAGAGATTCAGTTTACAAATCAACAAATGCTCAACTAATAACCAGACAAATAACCAGACATTCTCAATGCAATGACCTGAATAAAAACTAATCCCCAGATCAGTATACGGAGGAAGGAATAACAAGCTGTAGAGATGAGAACAAACGAGTGCAGTGGCATAGACCAGGGGTTTTCTAACTTTTCTTGCCCCGGGACCCCCGCCCAGGCAAACCGGTGACCCATGGACCCCCATCATATGTTAGCAAAAACACTAAAAATTATGTATTGTCTTATCATCAGGTGAATGATAATGGCAAGTAGAAGTAATCAACATTTTGAAATTAATAGATTTGGTAGTTTCATTTCCTGCAATTCTATGCATTTTGCCATGGCAAATGCTGTGTTCCTCTACTCAAACATTATAACATAATCAATGGCTTTGTGCCCTGAATGTCCAGTTTTGGGAATTTTCGATTCTCCCTGACTGCTTATTTGATTGTTAATTCTCAAAGATGGTATTATTTCAAAATATATATAGTTCAATATCTTTTCTGCATGCTTTCTATCTGGTTTTGGTCATTTAAGTTGACACTGAAACAGTTTTTTCATTCCAAAAATTACCACTTAGACTGCCCGCCTAAGGATTTTCTATGCAGACAAAAACCTGTAATTAGCTCCAATGACTGTAATTTCCTCCATATTAACAGGATAGTTTGAGATTTTGGCAATGAAGCCATTTATCTACATCCCCAGAGTCGGATGAACAGGAACAGTTAGCATGCTAACGGTTCCTGTAGACTTCCAGTCATTGCGCTAACACTAGTTAGCATTGGCTTGTGAAACTACCTCTAACTTCCATCATACTGGACGCAGAGACATAAAAATGGTATCCACGATGGTATTCTGTTGTAGCTAGAGATATTCATATATGTACAGTGGGGAAAAAAAGTATTTAGTCAGCCACCAATTGTGCAAGTTCTCCCACTTAAAAAGATGAGAGAGGCCTGTAATTTTCATCATAGGTACACGTCAACTATGACAGACAAAATTAGATTTTTTTTCTTCAGAAAATCACATTGTAGGATTTTTTATGAATTTATTAGCAAATTATGGTGGAAAATAAGTATTTGGTCAATAACAAAAGTTTCTCAATACTTTGTCATATACCCTTTGTTGGCAATGACACAGGTCAAAAGTTTTCTGTAAGTCTTCACAAGGTTTTCACACACTGTTGCTGGTATTTTGGCCCATTCCTCCATGCAGATCTCCTCTAGAGCAGTGATGTTTTGGGGCTGTCGCTGGGCAACACGGACTTTCAACTCCCTCCAAAGATGTTCTATGGGGTTGAGATCTGGAGACTGGCTAGGCCACTCCAGGACCTTGAAATGCTTCTTACGAAGCCACTCCTTCGTTGCCCGGGCGGTGTGTTTGGGATCATTGTCATGCTGAAAGACCCAGCCACATTTCATCTTCAATGCCCTTGCTGATGGAAGGAGGTTTTCACTCAAAATCTCACGATACATGGCCCCATTCATTCTTTCCTTTACACGAATCAGTCGTCCTGGTCCCTTTGCAAAAAAACAGCCCCAAAGCATGATGTTTCCACCCCCATGCTTCACAGTAGGTATGGTGTTCTTTGGATGCAACTCAGCATTCTTTGTCCTCCAAACACGACGAGTTGAGTTTTTACCAAAAAGTTCTATTTTGGTTTCATCTGACCATATGACATTCTCCCAATCCTCTTCTGGATCATCCAAATGCACTCTAGCAAACTTCAGACAGGCCTGGACATGTACTGGCTTAAGCAGGGGGACACGTCTGGCACTGCAGGATTTGAGTCCCTGGCGGCGTAGTGTGTTACTGATGGTAGGCTTTGTTACTTTGGTCCCAGCTCTCTGCAGGTCATTCACTAGGTCCCCCCGTGTGGTTCTGGGATTTTTGCTCACCGTTCTTGTGATCATTTTGACCCCACAGGGTGAGATCTTGCGTGGAGCCCCAGATCGAGGGAGATTATCAGTGGTCTTGTATGTCTTCCATTTCCTAATAATTGCTCCCACAGTTGATTTCTTCAAACCAAGCTGCTTACCTATTACAGATTCAGTCTTCCCAGCCTGGTGCAGGTATACAATTTTGTTTCTGGTGTCCTTTGACAGCTCTTTGGTCTTGGAGTGTGACTGTTTGAGGTTGTGGACAGGTGTCTTTTATACTGATAACAAGTTCAAACAGGTGCCATTAATACAGGTAACGAGTGGAGGACAGAGGAGCCTCTTAAAGAAGAAGTTACAGGTCTGTGAGAGCCAGAAATCTTGCTTGTTTGTAGGTGACCAAATACTTATTTTCCACCATAATTTGCAAATAAATTCATTAAAAATCCTACAATGTGATTTTCTGGAATATTTTTTCTCAATTTGTCTGTCATAGTTGACGTGTACCTATGATGAAAATTACAGGCCTCTCTCATCTTTTTAAGTGGGAGAACTTGCGCAATTGGTGGCTGACTAAATACTTTTTTCCCCCACTGTATATTTATTTTCTTCACATAAAAACATTGCAAATCGCAGACCCCCTACAGTACCCAGTATGAAAACCCCTGGCGTACACCACAGCCCTTTGTTCTGTGGTGTACGCCTTGGTGAGAGACAGAGTAGCAGGTAAACTGATAGTGATGCTGGTCCTAGTGTGTGTGTGTGTGTGTGTGTGGTGCATGTGTGAGAGTGTGAGTGAGAGAGAGAGGGGGGGGGGGGGGGGGGGGGGGGGGCTGCTCTCAGACATAATGAAGGGGGCCCAGAGTGGTGTGCGGAGAAAGAGAAGAGAGGATAAAAACAGATGTGTGCATGCCTTACCTTGGGCCTAACCTTCTGCAGAGGACTGATTAACACCAACACATATGGAGCTGCTGGGCCTCTGAGTGTACATCCCTGCCTCCTCTGTAGCTCAATTGGTAGAGCATGGTGCTTGTAACGCCAGGGTAGTGGGTTCGATCCCTGGGACCACCCATACGTAAAAATCTATGCACACATGACTTTAAGTCGCTTTGGATAAAAGCATCTGCTAAATGGCATATTATTATTATTACAGAAGAAAGAAGGAGAGACAGGAAGAGGGGAGGGAAGTAAGGAGAAAGAAAGGTACAGAGAAAAAGAGAGAGGGAGAGTATAATGACAGAGAGGGAGGTAGAGAAATAGAGAGCAGAGAAAAGGAAGAAGAGACGGACGATAAAGTTATGATGCTGGTGCTAGAGTGACTGACTGAAGTGCATCCCATGGTGAGCTCTGATAGAGCACAAAGACTAAGATCTTAGCTGACTCACACAGTGTAACACGGGACATCTGGGAGAACAGAGGGAAAGATGTCCAATGTGTGGACACAGTTAGAGTAGTGGACAGTAGACAGGGTTAAAAGTTGATTAAACATTGATTAATGTGCACTGTCCCTGTAAAAATAAAAAATAAAATAAACTATCTCTGGTTGTGGATGGGTTATGGAGCATTTGATGGTGGACAGAATCCCTCAAAGGGCCGAATCCTTACTTGAGACTTAAAGATGAGTTAAATATGTCCTATTCCAAAACACAGCCAGACATTTGTATGTGTGTTCTGTCATCGTCACGGTGAGACGATCCCTGTCAGAGTACTGGGAGACTGACGTCTGTGGTGATAAAGACAGCTAGCTGAGCAGCAGGCAGAAGAGAAAACAGAAGTCAGCCTGGGATATTGGAGCTGTCTGTCTATCTGAGACCACAGAAGGGGGTAATGAACTAAAAAACAAACCCAGACGAAGCGCCGTGATGAATGAGAAAAAAAACCTGCTTGGTTTGAGCCGATGGAGAAATAAATAACACTGATCTTTCATAAGGGCTATATCTGTCTGCAAATGAGGAAGAGGTAAAATTTTTATCAGCTCAGAAAAAGAGAGGGAATGAATGAGGGGAATGGAGGGATGAGCAGATAGGGGGGGGCTGAAAAAGGAATGCACCACATTGCTATTAGCAATGGCACAGTGTGTGTGTGTGTCCCCACGTGTTCCGTGTGTATAAATGGCTTGAGAGGAAGTCTTAGAGCCAGAGCCACTGTTGGCTCTCTCTACTCAGCAGAATATTACATTTTACACCCCGGTGTTCCTGTTGCACGCTGTCCAAGTTCTCCCCTCCTTCTCTGTCAGTGAGCACCCAGCGTGCCAAAAACAGACAGATTTCTATTTGAAAAGATCTGGATCCATGGCTAGGAGCCAGAGACTGGATGGGCATTACAAATTGACTAGCGATGCAGATTAGCGTTAGTTGAGAGTTTACCTTTCCGCCAAGAATTAACCTGGAATAATGGTAGTTCTCATGCTAAGCTGGGCTGGAGAAACATTTACTGTGACTCTAAGCTCTGAGGATATACTGTATACAGTGCCTCTGGAAAGTATTCAGACCCCTTGACTTTTTCCACATTTTGGTACGTTACAGCCTTATTCTAAAATTGATTATTTATTTTTTTCCTCAGCAATCTACACACAATTCCCCATAATGACAAAGCGAAAACAGAATTTTAGAAATGTTTGCTAATTTATTAAAAATGTAAAACAGAAATACCTTATTTACATAATTATTCAGACCGTTTGCTATGAGACTCGAAATTGAGCTCAGGTGCATCCTGTTTCCATTGATCATCCTTGAGATGTTTCTACAACTTGATTGGAGTCCACCTGTGGTAAATTCAATTGATTGGACATGATTTGGAAAGGCACACACCTGTCTAGATAAGGTCCCACAGTTCACAGTGCATGTCAGAGCAAAAACCAAGCCATGAGGTCGAAGGAAATGTCCGTAGAGCTCCGCGACAGGATTGTGTCGAGGCACAGATCTGGGGAAGGGTACCAAAACATTTTTGCAGCATTGAAGGTTCCCAAGAAGACAGTGGCCTCCATCATTCTTAAATGGAAGAAGATTGGAACCACTAAGACTCTTCCTATTGCTGGCCACCCGGCCAAACTGAGCAATTGGGGGAGAAGGGACTTGGTCAGGGAGGTGACCAATAACCAATTAGCCACTCTGACAGAGCTCTAGAGTTCCTCTGTGGAGATGGAAGAACCTTCCAGAAGGACAACCATCTCTGCAGCACTCCACCAATCAGGCCTTTATGGTAGAGTGGCCAGACTGAAGCCACTCCTCAGTAAAAGGCACATGACAGCCCACTTGGAGTTTGCCAAAAGGCACCTAAAGACTCTCAGACCATGAGAAACAAGATTCTCTGGTCTGATGAAACCAAGATTGAACTCTTTGGCCTGAAGGCCAAGCATCACGTCTGAAGGAAACCTGTCACCATCCCTACGGTGAAGCATGGAGGTGGCAGAATCATGCTGTGGGGATGTTTTTCAGCAGTAGGAACTGGGAGACTAATCAGGATCGAGGCAAAGATGAACGGAGCAAAGTACAGAGAGATCCTTGATGAAAACCTGCTCCAGAGCTCTCAGGACTTCAGACTGGGGCGAAGGTTCACCTTCCAACAGGACAACGACCCTAAGCACACAGCCAAGACAATGCAGGAGTGGCTTCAGGAACAAGTCTCTGAATGTCCTTGAGTGGTCCAGCCAGAGCCCAGACTTAAACCTGATCGAACACCGCTGGAGAGACCTGAAAATAGCTGTGTAGCAACGCTCCCCATCCAACCTGACAGAGCTTGAGAGGATCTGCAGAGAAGAATGGAAGAAACTCCCCAAATACAGGTGTGCCAAGAAGACTCGAGGCTGTGTACCCAAGAAGACTCTAGGCTGTAATCGCTGCCAAAGGTGCTTCAACAAAGTACTTCGTAAAGGGTCTGAATACTTATGTAAATGTATTATTTCAGTTTTCTATTTTTATGAATTAGCAAAATATTCTAAAAACCTGTTTTTGCATTGTCATTATGGGGTACTGTGTGTAGATTTAATCAATTTTAGAATAAGGCTGTAACCTAACAAAATGTTTAAAAGTCTAGGGGTCTGAATACTTTCCGAAGGCACTGTACGTTTACAGTGATGCTAAACCAAGTGGATAATTGTTTACAGTGGTGCCAGATGGCATAGCGGGTACAGTGATGGTAATCTACATAGCCTAGCATTTACAGTGAGTTATCTATACTGTAGGCGAGTGGTCACCATCCGGTCAATTGCGACTGACTGGTCGATCTCCAAGGCATTCCTAGTCGATCGCCAAAGATTTCTGTAAAAAACCCAACGATAAAGCCGTGTGTTCCTATTTTCTTTATTTTTCTGCCCTGCACTCCGGGGAGGCAAACTGCTCCCATTTTGAACCATTTAATGTGTCTGAAGGTGCAAACTCTGCCTTCTCGGCAGGCAAATCAAGTGCACTATAGGCCTACCGCTGGCCAATCGGATGGCTCAGTTTACCCTGTCTGGTGTAACCTAGCTGGCATAGAAAAAGCTACAGCAAAGTTGATACTGTGAGATTTCAAAACGTTTAAAACCATGACTAGAGAGAGACTGTCTGTCAACGAATACAGCAAAGAGCTTCTGTTTTATGAGTGAGTTCATGTTTAACTTCTTACTCAGCACTGTCAACTCTTTTTATTCAACACTTTTACAAGCCATAAAATGTGCGTTCTTCCTACTTCCACTCAACAATGCTACAACCATCACTGCAGCTGTAATGAATTAGTAGGAAAGTGTATCTATAGGCTTGCGTTGTTATTATTAGTGGCTTGGGTCTTTTTTTATTATCGAGGAATTTCACTTTCTCTGTTCATAGGTGTAACAACGTACATTTTTGCATGAGGCATAATTAATGTGGTGCAACTCGAGTTTCGCCATCAGCTGGAAGACGTTGTCCCTTTTTGGTCAGTGTCAGCGGAGGAAAGTGTGTTTTTGAGGGACGTTGAGAGGCGGACCCTCAGCGTGCTGCTCTCTCCTGCTGCTGAGACCGACCATCAGATGCAGGCACCATCAGCTCAGTAAAATAAAAAGCAAAGTATTTAAATGTATGCTCACTCTGCTGTGCCTTACAAGTAATATAACAGCTGATCTATTACGGGTGTGATCATATAGCCTACCTCAAATGTTTTCATATAATAACAAAAAATGGTCCGAACAACAATGCATTGGCAGGGCAATTCATGCAAAACCAATAAGCTGTTATAATGTATTGGGCCTGTAGCCTACTGCACAAACCTCATTTCTACAGTACTGTTTTTTAATAGGATAATGTTGCATAGGCTTGCATTCATGTAAAATAAAAAAAATGGAGTGAGAACAGATGTCAGAGTTGTTGTTGTTTCAGGGGTTGTTTGAATTGAGAGGTAGAGCCAAGCTGTACTTTACTTTCCAATTTTTTTCTTGAGCGGATGGTCAGCGGGCCGGAACATAATACAAAATAGTTTGAATACTGCAAATTTACTGCAAGAAGCCCAAACAGATATAATATTTAACTAAAACAATCATTTCAAACCTTGCTTACATTTGTATATGATCACATATACAGTTAAAGTCGGAAGTTTACATACACCTTAGCCAAATACATTTAAACTCAGTTTTTCACAATTCCTGACATTTAATCTTAGTAAATATTCCCTGTTTTAGGTCAGTTAGGATCACCACTTTATTTTAAGAATATGAAATGTCAGAATAATAGTAGAGAGAATGATTTATTTCAGCTTTTATTTCTTTCATCACATTCACATTCATCACATTCCCAATTAGTATTTGGTAGCATTGCCTTTAAATTGTTTAACTTGGGTCCAAAGTTTTGGGTAGCCTTCCACAAGCTCCCCACAATAAGTTGGGAGAATTTTGGTCCATTCCTCCTGACAGAGCTGGTGTAACTGAGTCAGGTTTGTAGGCCTCCTTGCTCGCACACGCTGTTTCCGTTCTGCCGGCACATTTTCTATAGGATTGAGGTCAGGGCTTTGTGATGGCCACTCCAAAACCTTGACCATGTTGTCCTTAAGCCATTGTGCTTGGGGTCATTGTCCATTTGGAAGACCCATTTGCGACCAAGCTTTAACTTCCTGACTGATGTCTTGAGATGTTGCTTCATTATATCTACATCATTTTCCTTCTTCACGGTTGGGATGGTGTTCTTTGGCTTGCAAGCTACCCCCTATTTCCTCCAAACATAACGATGGTCATTATGGCCTAACAGTTATATTTTTGTTTCATCAGACCAGAGGACATTTCTCCAAAAAGTACGATCTTTGTCCCCATGTGCAGTTGCAAACTGTAGTCTGGCTTTTTTATGGCAGTTTCTTCTCTAATGTCAAACATGTAAAGTGTAGTGTACCGCAGGGCAGCTCTCTAGGCCCTCTACTCTTTTCTATTTTTACAAATGACCTGCCACTGGCATTAAACAAAGCATGTGTGTCTATGTATGCTGATGATTCAACCATCTACGCATCAGCAACCACCGCTAATGAAGTCACCAAAACCCTTAACAAAGCGTTGCAGTCTGTTTTGGAATGGGTGGCCAGTAATAAACTGGTCCTGAACATCTCTAAAACTAAGAGATTTGTATTTGGTACAAATAATTCCCTAAGTTCTAGACCTCAGCTGAATCTGGTAATGAATGGTGTGGCTGTTGAACAAGTTGAGGAGACCAAATTACTTGATGTTACCTTAGATTGTAAACTGTCATGGTCAAAACATATATATTAAATGGTTGTAAAGATGGGGAAAGGTCTGTTCGTAATAAAGAGATGCTCTGTTTTTTTTGACACCACACTCCAAAAAGCAAGTTCTGCAGGCTCTAGTTTAGTCTTATCTTGATTATTGTCCAGTGGTCGAGTGCTGCAAGGAAAGACCTAGTTAAGCTGCATCTGGCCCAGAACAGAGCGGCACTTCTTGCTCTTCATTGTAATCAGAGGGCTGATATAAATACTATGCAGCTGAGGAGAGACTGACTGCATCACTTCCTCTTTTTATAGGAAACGTGTTGAAAATCCCAAATTGTTAGCATAGTCAACATACACACAGCTCTGACACACACACTTACCCCACCAGACATGCCACCAGGGGCCTTTTCACAGCCCCCAAATCCAGAACAAATTCAAGAAAGAGTACAGTATTATATTGAGCCATTATTGCATGGAACTCCATTCCATCTCATATTGCTAAAATGAACAGCAAAACTGGCTTCAAAAAACAGATAAAGCAACACCTCTCAGCACAACGCCTCTCCCCTATTTGACCTAGATAGTTTGTGTGTATGTATTGATACAGTGCCTTGGGAAAGTATTCAGACCCCTTGACTTTTTAAACATTTTGTTAGGTTACAGCCTTATTCTAAAATTGATTAAATAGTTTTTTCCCCTCATCAATCTACACACAATACCCCATAATGATAAAGCAATGGAAAAATCACATTTACATAAGTATTCAGACCCTTTACTCAGTACTTTGTTGAAGCACCTTTGGCAGTGATTGCAGCCTTGAGTCTTCTTGGGTATGACGCTACAAGCTTGGAACACCTGTATTTGGGGAGATTCTCCCATTCTTCTCTGCAGATCCTCTCAAGCTCTGTCAGGTTGGAGGGTGAGTGTCGCTGCACAGCTACTTTCAGGTCTCTCCAGAGATGCTCAATCGGGTTCAAGTCCTAGATCTGGCTGGCCGACTCAAGGACATTCAGAGACTTGTCCTGAAGCCACTCCTGCATTGTCTTGGCTGTGTGCTTAGGGTCATTGTCCTGTTGGAAGGTGAACCTTCACCCCAGTCTGAGGTCCTGAGAGCTCTGGAACAGGTTTTCATCAAGAATCTCTCTGTACTTTGCTCCGTTAATCTTTCCCTCGATCCTGACTAGTCTCCCAGTCCCTGACGCTGAAAAACATCCCCACAGCATGATTCTGCCACCACCATGCTTCAGCTTAGGGATGGTGCCAGGTTTCATCCAGATGTGACGCTTGAGTGAGGAGTCACAGCTCACAGAGCTTGAGTGGCGTCTCTTTAGTTAACAATGACCTGTCAGCCAGACCCAGAGCCACGGCCCAGACAAGCTCAAATGATCTCTCTCTCTCACTCTCTCTCTCTCTCTCTCTCTCTCTCTCTCTCTCTCCTCTCTCTCTCTCTCTCTCTCTCTCTCTCTCTTCTCTTTCTCTCCTCTCTCTCTCTCTCTCTCTCTCTCCTCTCTCTCTCTCTCTCTCTCTCTCTCTCTCTCTCTCTCTCTCTCTTCTCTCTCTCTCTCTCACTCTTTCACTCTCTCTGTCTCTCTGTCTCTCTCTCTCTCTCTCTCCTCTCTCTCTCTCTCTCTCTCTCTCAAACTCTCAAACTCTACAAGTAAACCACCCCTTACCTTTCTGCAATCAGCATAGCAGATATGGAGAACCTCAGTTGAGTTGTGACTAGTTTTTGGGCTCCTCAATATGCCCTTCATTTATAAGCAACATTGCTCTGACTCCAGTGTCTATCAAGCCTCCCAGCATTAGCTTTTCAACAGATATACTAGTAGAGTAGAGTGTTGGCCAGAGTCCTGGACTTCAGTAATGTAACTTTAACACTACTGTGAGTGGGACTGACTGACTGACTCCAGCGTCTAAACTGCCCATTACTTATGTTGAGCATCACAGCCTGTACAATCTAGCTTTAGCGTTAGCTCAGGCTTCCCTTCAGCGGCTAAACTGCCCATTAGTCGATCCTTAGGGAGAGAGAGAGTGATAAAGTGTGTCTGAAGGGATGAGAGGAGAGCAGTACTCCTTATCTGTTAGAGGCTGAGACGTCTGTTCCAGGCCTATTGGAGATCAAGGAGTTGTGTAAACGGACATCATTGTTGCTCCACTGACTCTTATTTTTTTTGCCTTTGAAAAATAACAATCTTTATGCCTCAGTGAGTAGAAATACACATCATAACACACTCTTCGATTTGACGTTTGTGATTTATGTTTACCTTTAGAAGGCGGGGGGGGGGGGGGGGGGGTACCGCTCTCCTGTGTTCTTTAAGCTCACATTGTAATTGCTTCAGTGAAGTCCCTAATTGGAATGGATTTATAATCACCTGTAATTCCAAACTCAGAATAAGTTTCCTTCTGAATCGTAAACACAAACAGAGGCATTCTAACTAACCCCACGGAGTGAGCAAATGAATTCAAGAGCTCAGGAGTAATAAACATATTCCAACCTTCATCAAGGTAATCACGCCCAGCTGGGCTACATGGAGCTCAAGAGGCAAGTCAAGGCAGCAGACCTTACTCATTTTCTTTCCTCCACACAAAATGGCTATTTTTGTGCCTCTCAACAGTTTTCCACCTTCTCTCGGGTCGCTCAGCTCAAGAGAGATGATAATGAAGTCTTACAGTACACACTTCAAGCACACACACACTCCGTCATGCCCTCAATTATTCTTTCAAATGCATGTGCTCGCACACACACACACTTTATGTGCCTCAGAGGCCGTTGAGTCTGAAAGGAGGACAGGAGAGCGAGAATGAGTGTTTCCTGTTTCCACTGATGTCATGTTCAAAGTCTGTCTGATGCTTATTGACCTGAACCTCATGGGAAGACCGATACTATTATATTGGTGTATACAGCTACCGCACCGGGGTTACCATACCATGTTCCCAACAGCACTCCACACCCTAGGCTACTGTAATTAGAGCGAAAAGATCCCTTGTTGCTCTAGAGGTCAGAGTTAACTTCAAGTCTTATTGGGAAGGTGACATTGCACAAGACTGTGCAACCTAGGCTATGCTATACAATAGTAATCATTGTCATGAATAATCATCATCACATTTTCTTTTAGCGACGTTAAAACTAGAGATGTCCCTCAGAGCTGCTCTGTTAATGTTCTGTCACTTCTGTTCAGTGCATTTATATCAGTTCTTTATATTCATCCGTTCAGGAAAATAATACGATGCACGTTGGTGTTCCAATCAGAACACGGGCCCCTGTGGATGAGGTCATTGAAAAGGAGATATTGTTGGACACAAAACATTAGTCCCGCCTCAATAACCTAACCACCCTTTCAATCTGAGGTGGATTTGTGGCGATAGGGTTGAGTCTGGGTTCTACTCTAAGATATAGACAGCATTCTTCATTGTATTGGATTTCCAGCCCACCGCCTGCCATTCCTCAAAGTGGGCTTTATCGTTTTTCATTTGGTAAGCAATTCTTCCAGAGGAAAATCGAGGAGGGTGGGACGACGACTTGATGTGGCCTTCCAACCCTTTCATTTATGCTGTGTCTCAAGTGGGCTGATAATAACAAAGCACTCATTTTTTCTTAGTCAAATCTTTTTTAAACTCTCCATCACCCCAAACCAGTCCTAAAAGGTAATGGCAGTTTATTGAATTTGGTTAGAAAGAGCTGCGATTACCAGGCATTTACCTCAGAAAGCCACTTTAGTTACAACACGGCTCGATGAAATGACTAAGTGCCACACAAGGTGAGCATCCATGAGCGAGTGATCGTGACTCTGTCTTTAACAATAGGCCTTAGACTAAGCTGCCTGCTTCTGGAGAGGGTCAAAAACGGTAGCTAACTCTCACTCTTCAAGTCATTAAAATGTAAATGCTTTTCAATCATTCGGTTTTTACATTTCCATATCTGTTTTTACTGTTACTGATTAGAGAGAATGATGATGTTGTTAAAATAATAGAATAATAATGAAGAAGGGAAATAGTTTAAACAGAAAAACTTCAAAACTGAAGGGAAATAATGGATGTCCTTCAGCGAGCTGCTGCACTTGAAAAATAATTCCCTCTCAAACAGACACTTGAATTCATTAGGAAGTGAATCTGTTTCTGTGATTTCTGTTTATGTGTGAGAATGCAAATGTGTGTATGTGTGTGTGTGTGTGTGCATGTGTGTGAATGTCAATATGAGTGTGTCATTTGGTGTGTGTGTGTGTCAATATGGGTGTACATTTTGGTGTGTGTGTGTATGAGGAGGACAGACAGGCTGCTCCTCCTAGTGTCCATAATCATCTCCTCTCCATGTTAAACTGTGTGATATTGATTAAACGCAGAGAGAGTTTTTTTCAATTATCTCGGCGAAAAGGCGCTAATCAAATTCAAACATACCATAATAAGAGGTATTAGAGGGGGAGACAGGGTGAAATGAAAAGCATTGACTGACTGCAGGCAGCGGAACATAGAGTCAAGAGAAAAAGTTTTGATTGAAGACAAACTTTAGAGGAAGAACTGCTTCTTACCTCAAAGTGCTTTGTGCTTCTCTGGCAGCATTAGTTGGCTAGCTAGCAAAACCGTCTCCTACACTTCACTTTCCATCCCTCTCTTTCATTACCTGTCCCCCCTCTTTTCCATTATTTTTTTTCTCCCTTGTCCTCCACTCTCTATCCCTCTGTACCACTGTGTCTCTCTCTCTCTCTCTCTCCCTCTCTCTCTCTCTCTCTCTCTCTCTCTCTCTCTATCTCTCTCTATCTCTCTCTCTCTCCCTCTCTACCTCTCTCTCTCTCTCTCTCTCTCTCTCTCTCTCTCTCTCTCTCTCTCTCTCCTCTCTCTCTCTCTCTCCCTCTCTACCTCTCTCTGTCTCCCTCCCTCCCCTGGCT
>NW_028161781.1:0-27200 GCF_964263955.1 Coregonus lavaretus
GTACCCTGTCCTGTTTATTCTGTTTAGCCTTAGCCCAAACGTTATCGCTATTTCCAGTTGTTGTTTTAGCTCTCTCTAATAACACCTGTGACTGCTTTATGCCTCTCTCCCATGTCAATTATGCCTTGCCTATTGCTGTTTGGGTTAGTTCTTATTATACAATTTCACTGTAGAACCCCTAGTCCCTCTCAAACTGCCTCAAATAGTTCCTTTGTTCCACCTCCCATACACGCCGAGACCGGCTCAATCGGTGGCTCCAGTGACGCTATCTCTTTCATTGTTACCCAACGCTTAGGGTTACCTGAACTGTACTCATATCCTTCCATATCCTTTTCTGTACATAATGCCCAGAATCTTTTCTACAACGCCCGGAGAACTGCCCCCTTTATTCTATGTACCCAACGCACTAGAAGACCAGTTCTTAAAGCCTTTAGTCGTATCCTTATTCTAGTCCTCCTCTTTTCCTCTGGTGATGTAGAGGCTAACCCAGGCCCTGCAGCCCCCTGTATCACTCCTACTCCCCAGGAGCTATCATTTGTTGACTTCTGTAACCGTAAAAGTCTTGGTTTTCTGCACGTAAATATCAGAAGCCTCCTTCCTAAGTTTGAGTTATTGACTGCGTTAGCACACTCCGCCAACCCTGATGTTCTAGCAGTGTCTGAATCCTGGCTTAGGAAGGCCACCAAAAATTCTGAAATGTCCATCCCCAACTATAACATTTTCCGTCTAGATAGAACTGCCAAAGGGGGTGGAGTTGCAATCTACTGTAGAGATAGCCTGCAGAGCTCTATCATACTATCCAGGTCTGTGCCCAAACAGTTTGAGCTTCTACTTCTAAAAATCCAGAAATAAATCTCTCACTGTTGCCGCTTGCTACAGACCCCCCTCAGCCCCCAGCTGTGCCCTGGACACCATATGTGAATTAATTGCCCCCCATCTATCCTCAGAGTTCGTACTGCTTGGTGACCTAAACTGGGATATGCTTAACACCCCGGCCATCCTACAATCTAAACTAGATGCCCTCAATCTCACACAAATTATCAACGAACCTACCAGGTACAACCCTAAATCCGTAAACATGGGTACCCTCATAGATATCATCCTGACTAACTTACCCTCTAAATACACCTCCGCTGTCTTCAACCAGGATCTCAGCGATCACTGCCTTATTGCCTGCGTCCGTAACGGGTCCGCAGTCAAACGACCACCCCTCATCACTGTCAAACGCTCCCAAAAACACTTCAGCGAGCAGGCCTTCCTAATTGACCTGGCCCAGGTATCCTGGATGGATATAGATCTCATTCCGTCAGTAGAGGATGCCTGGTTGTTCTTTAAAAGTAATTTCCTCTCAATCTTAAATAAACATGCCCCATTCAAAAAATACAGAACTAAGAACAGATATAGCCCCTGGTTCTCCTCAGACTTGACTGCCCTTGACCAGCACAAAAACATCCTGTGGCGTACTGCATTAGGATCAAATAGCCCCCGCGATATGCAACTTTTCAGGGAAGTTAGGAACCAATATACACAAGCAGTTAGGAAAGCAAAGGCTAACTTTTTCAAACAGAAATTTGCATCCTGTAGCACTAACTCCAAAAAGTTTTGGGACACTGTAAAGTCCATGGAAAATAAGAGCACTTCATCCCAGCTGCCCACTGCACTGAGGCTAGGAAACACTATCACCACCGATAAATCTACAATAATCGAGAATTTCAACAAGCATTTTGCTACGGCTGGCCATGCTTTCCACCTGGCTACCACTACCCTGGCCACCAGCTCTGCACCCTCCGCTGCAACTTGCCCATGCCCCCCCCGCTTCTCCTTCACACAAATCCAGACAGCTGATGTTCTGAAAGAGCTGCAAAATCTGGACCCCTACAAATCATCTGGGCTAGACAATCTGGACCCTTTCTTTCTAAAACTAGCCGCCGAAATTGTCGCAACCCCTATTACTAGCCTGTTCAACCTCTCTTTCGTAACGTCTGAGATCCCCAGAGATTGGAAAGCTGCCGCGGTCATCCCCCTCTTCAAAGGGGGTGACACTCTAGATCCAAACTGTTACAGACCCATATCCATCCTGCCCTGCCTTTCAAAAGTTTTTGAAAGCCAAGTCAACAAACAGATCACCGACCATTTCGAATCCCACCGTACCTTCTCCGCTATGCAATCCGGTTTCCGAGCTGGTCATGGGTGCACTTCAGCCACGCTCAAGGTCCTAAACGATATTATATATTCGCGATCGATAATAGACAGTACTGTGCAGCCGTTTTCATTGACCTGGCCAAGGTTTTCGACTCTGTCAACCACCGCATTCTTATTGGCAGACTAAATAGCCTTGGTTTCTCAAATGACTGCCTCGCCTGGTTCACCAACTACTTCTCAGATAGAGTTCAATGTGTCAAATCGGAGGGCCTGTTGTCTGGACCTATGGCAGTCTCTATGGGGGTGCCACAGGGTTCAATTCTTGGGCCGACTCTTTTCTCTGTGTATATCAATGACGTCGCTCTTGCTGCTGGTGACTCTCAGATCCACCTCTACGCAGACGACACCATTTTGTATACATCTGGCCCTTCATTGGACACTGTGTTAACAAACCTCCAAACGAGCTTCAATGCCATACAACACTCCTTCAGTAGCCTCCAACTGCTCTTAAACACTAGTAAAACTAAATGCATGCTCTTCAACCGAACGCTGCTTGCACCCGCCCACCCGACTAGAATCACTACTCTCGACGGGTCTGACCTAGAGTATGTGGACAACTACAAATATCTAGGTGTCTGGTTAGACTGTAAACTCTCCTTCCAGACTCACATTAAGAATCTCCAATCCAAAGTTAAATCTAGAATCGGTTTCCTATTTCGCAACAAAGCCTCCTTCACTCATGCTTCCAAACATGCCCTCGTAAAACTGATTATCCTACCGATCCTTGACTTCGGCGATGTCATTTACAAAATAGCCTCCAACACTCTACTCAGCAAATTGGATGTAGTCTATCACAGTGCCATCCGTTTTGTCTCCAAAGCCCCATATAATACCCACCACTGTGACCTGTACGCTCTTGTTGGCTGGTCCTCACTACATATTCGTCGCCAAACCCACTGGCTCCAGGCCATCTATAAATCACTGCTAGGCAAATCCCCACCTTATCTTAACTCATTGGTCACCATAGCAACACCCACCCGTAGTCTGCGCTCCAGCAGGTATATCTCACTGGTCATCCCCAAAGCCAACACCTCCTTTGGCCGCAATTCCTTCCAGTTCTCTGCTGCCAATGACTGGAACAAATTGCAAAAATCTCTGAAGCTGGAGACACTTATCTCCCTCACTAACTTTAAGCATCAGTTGTCAGAGCACCTTACCGATCACTGCACCTGTACACAGCCCATCTGAAATTAGCCCGCCCAACTACCTCATCCCTATATTGTTATTTATTTTGCTCATTTGTACCCCAGTATCTCTATTTGCACATCATCTCTTGCACATATATCATTCCAGTGTTAATACTAATTGTAATTATTTTGCACTATAGCCTATTTATTGCCTTACCTCCATAACTTGCTACATTTGCACACACTGTATATATATGTATTTCTGTTGTATTTTTGACTTTGTTTTGTTTTACCCCATATGTAACTCTGTGTTGTTGTTTTTATCGCACTGCTTTGCTTTATCTTGGCCAGGTCGCAGTTGTAAATGAGAACTTGTTCTCAACTGGTTTACCTGGTTAAATAAAGGTGAAATAAAAAATAAAATAAATGAGTGTCACAGGGTTGACGTTTTTCTCAATAAGGTTAGGGTTAGGGTTAGGGTCAGGGTTAGAGTTGGGAGTTGATATGAAACTAGGGTTAGGGTTGAGGCTAGGTTTAGGGTTGAGCTGGGAGTGGACATGAAGCTAGAGTTAGGGTTAATGATTTGGGCCTCAACCCTAGACATAACCCTAACGTTAATCCAATGAACATTTAATAAATTTTCCCCTCCCCCCATTACATGGTAGAAAGGTAGGTCTCACTTCAAGCCTGACCTAGACTTAATGTGCTTTTGAGTGACATCGGCAGAACGGTTGAGGCTAGAAACAAAATTCATGCATGGTCTCATTCAAGCCTACGTCTGACTGTGAAATGAACTCTTCACAGTAAAAACTTGGTCCCACAGAGAACAAGGATTTTCTTCCATAGCATTACTTACATAACCATGTGCGGGCTGAGGATTGAGCTAGCTAACCGTCCTTGCACACAACCAATCGAGACCTTATAGGGATGTCTTGTGTTGAGGATTAGCTTCCTGTGGCAACAGGAAGTGTCTTAATTAATCCTCAACATGGTCCTTCCTTCTCTCCCTGCAGTTACACAACAACACTGTCTTCCATCCTCTGTAGAATGGTCAATTCTTAAATATCAGGGCATCATTAGGTTAGGATAGGGTTGGTGAGTCACAGCTCTACTGGGGACCGTCTGTGGTAGGGAGTAGGGTAGGATAGGTGAGTCACAGCTCTACTGGGGGTCATCTGTGGTAGGGGGTAGGGTAGGCTAGGTGAGTCACAGCTTTACTGGGGGTCGTCTGTGGTAGGGGGTAGGGTAGGATAGGTGAGTCACAGCTTTACTGGGGGTCGTCTGTGGTAGGGGGTAGGGTAGGACAGGTGAGTCACAGCTCTACTGGGGACCGTCTGTGGTAGGGGGTAGGGTAGGATAGGTGAGTCACGGCTCTACTGGGGGTCATCTGTGGTAGGGGGTAGTGTAGGATAGGTGAGTCACAGCTCTACTGGGGGTCATCTGTGGTAGGGGGTAGGGTAAGATAGGTGAGTCACTGCTCTACTGGGGGTCGTCTATGGTAGGGGGTAGGGTAGCATAGGTGAGTCACAGCTCTACTGGGGGTCGTCTGTGGTAGGGGGTAGGTTAGGGTAGGGAGTTCACAGCTCTACAGGGGGTCGTCTGTGGTAGGGGGTAGGGTAGGATAGGTGAGTCACAGCTCTACTGGGGGTCGTCTGTGGTAGGGCGTAAGGTAGGATAGGTGAGTCACAGCTCTTCTGGGGGTCATCTGTGGTAGGGGGTAGTGTAGGATAGGTGAGTCACAGCTCTACTGGGGGTCGTCTGTGGTAGGGGGTTGGGTAGGGTAGGTTAGGTGAGTCACAGCTCTACTGGGGTTGTCTGTGGTAGGAGGTAGGTTAGGGTAGGGAGTTCACAGCTCTCCTGGGGGTCGTCTGTGGTAGGGGGTAGGATAGGATAGGTGAATCACAGCTCTACAGGCTGCATGGAGACCAGGCTGTATGGAGACCAGGCTGTATGGAGACCAGGCTGTATGGAGACCAGGCTGTATGGAGACCAGGCTGTATGGAGACCAGGCTGGATGGAGACCAGGCTGTATGGAGACCAGGCTGGATGGAGACCAGGCTGTATGGAGACCAGGCTGTATGGAGACCAGGCTGTATGGAGACCAAGCTTTATGGAGATGCCAGAGTGATGCTCAGCACTTAGCTTTTGTGCTCCCCTGACCATGACGGCTACTGGCAGGCTGACTGGCTGACTGGGTGGCTGACTGGACAGCTTTCGAAAACAAGGACATTTCTAAGTGACCCCAAACTTTTGAACGGTACTGTATGTGAAGGTGGGAAAGGTGTTAAATACTGTGTGAAAAGGCAACTAAACAAAGCCCAGGTTCTTTACTTTCCCTTTGGAAGCAGATTGACATTCAGCTCAGGATTCAGTTTTGAAAGTCAAATACACTAACCTCTTCTCCTTTGCTATTCTCCTTAAACTTCACTGCATTAAAAGTAGAGCCTTCTCTGACCTTGAGGCTAACTTAACGGTTTTCCTTTGGTGTTCATTTGATGTGTTTTCTCCCTCGGGGCTGACATAGCACTAGCAGTCATAGGAAGGAAGGTAGGGGCTAGGAAAGGACACACTCACAGGGCGAATGGAGGAATGGAGGGATCTGTCAAAGTCCATCTCCTCAGAATAATGGAAGCAGAGGGGCACTAGTTTCTCTGTCCCCTACAGCCAGTGGATGGAGTGATAGGCTGAGGAAGAAAGGAAGAGAGGGAGAAGGGAGAAGGGGACTGTGTGACAGGAATGCCAGAGTAAATGTCAGAGCCGATGAGGGTCACTTTGTCCATGAGGTTCTGTTTGGCATCTGGGTTGAGAAGCAGTGCGCTAGGTTACTACTACACCACTTCTGAGGGACACTAGGTTTTCACTTCAACCCAGTCTCCTCAATCATGTCCAATTGAGGACTGTAATTCTGGGATTTTTGGTATCTCAAGACTGAAAAGAAAACCAGCAATAAGTGAATGATAGAGGGGCAGGAGGGACAGAGAGGAGAGTGAAATAGAGAGAGAGAGGAGACTGAGAGACATAGAGAGAGAGAAAGAGACATAGAGAGAGATAGAAAGTGAGAGCGAGAGAGAGAGCGAGAGAGAGCGAGAGAGAGAGAGAGAGAGAGAGAGAGCGAGAGAGAGAGAGAGAGCGAGAGAGACATAGAGAGATAGATAGAAAGAGAGAGAGAGAGAGAGAGAGAGAGAGAGAGAGAGAGAGAGAGAGAGAGAGAGAGAGAGAGAGAGAGAGAGAGAGAGAGAGAGAGAGAGAGAGAGAGAGAAAGAGAGAGAGAGAGAGAGAGAGAGAGAGAGAAAGAACAGATGCCACCTTCTACAAAGCCTTCTCACTTTGAGCTGAAACGTAAGTTATAATAAAGTCTGGTCTTTTTCTGTCTGTGTCACAGAGAGGGAGATGATGGAGGCTATCTCAGAGTTCGCTCAAACACAAACAATAGACTACAGTTCAATCGAGTACAGGCTTAACTGAATGAACAACAAAGACGGAATGCAATATTACATTTTATTCAATAGTTTGGGGAATGGCATTCCCACTATGTTGATGATGATACGTGTGTATTCATTCCCACTATGCTGATGGTGATACGTTTGTATTCATTCCCACTATGCTGATGATGATACGTTTGTATTCATTCCCACTATGCTGATGATGATACGTTTTGTATTCATTCCCACTATGCCCCTAGAACAGGAAACAGTGAATTATGTTATGCTTACTGGATGAAGTTAAACGAGCATTCACACCAGCATTCCTGATTAAGCTTCCGTAAACTACATTAGGCTGTGTGATCTCCAGCTCATCTCATATGCAGTACAGACCTCAGTCTGTCGTCCTCTGGCCAATTAATTTACATCCAATTTATATGCAGAGAGACCTAGGTGCTAACCATCACACCATAGAACCCAATGTGATACAGTCAATCTGAAGAAAAAAATATTGGCACATAGAGGAGGCATGTTCTGATGGGAGGCATTGTTAAATGGAACTGTTCATGAATCATCCGAAATGAAACGACTGGCCATCAAGCTCCGTTTCGTTTGATGTGGTCAATCCAGCTTCATGGCCATGCATTTTTGCTTATAAAAGCTTGCATTAATTGGTGCTTAGTCGCCTCTTATAGTTTTGTCAATATTGGAGCTCCATTGTCAGTGAATATTCCTCTCAGTTGATCAGCAGCTTAGACACAGAGGCAGGCTAACATTGGAGTGTTATTGAAAAGGTTTGATTTAAACACAGACAGACGGTCCCAATTAGATCCCTTCCCCTCCCTTGGCGCTAACCTTTCAATGTTTGCAGATTTGTAGGGTGGAAGAAATACTGTGGAATCTTTACCACTACTTATACCTAACCAGACCTTTCAGACATGCTAGTATCGATTTGGAACTGGCTGATAGGCTTCTCCATAGACCATAGTCACAACTACACAGGGTGTAGTGGCTTACTGTGACCACCAGGGAGCACACCTCTCATGCCCTCTCTTGGTCATCATGGAAACCATATACATCCATAGGACAACTTGGTCAGGTGAGGCAGGTGTGAGTGACAACATTACAGTCTCTCTGCTGTGCTATCTCACCTCTGTAAGGCCACAGCCCTCCAGGTATAGATGCACTGGCAAAGCTTCCTGTGAGCGAGGGCTCAAACCTGGAACAGGACAGAGAGAGAGAGAGAGAGAGAGAGAGAGAGAGAGAGAGAGAGAGAGAGAGAGAGAGAGAGAGAGAGAGAGAGAGAGAGAGAGAGAGAGAGAGAGAGAGAGAGAGAGAGAGAGAGAGAGAGAGAGAGAGAGAGAGAGAGAGAGAGAGAGAGAGAGAGAGAGAGCGAGAGAGTGTGTTAAGAGGAATTACATATTCACCTTATTGTCTGCGTGCTATTATAGTTAGATACAAAGTTGGATTAACACAGGGTGGCACTTTTGCAGGGATGCTAAGAAGTAATCTTGACTATACAGGCAACTCCTGACTCACTATGATTTTAACTAAACCTAGTATGTGTAGCCTTTGTAAACCTATATGAGATTAAATACAAAGGTGCCAACATTTGAGTAACAAAAAAAACATAGAAATAATAGGCATTAGTCATTGAATATTGATGTCTATGTCTAGATTATTGTAAAACATATTCTACAATACCCATGAGACATAGGCTATAATGTATTTTTAAGTGGAATCATTGGCCTCAGTGAAGTGATTCAGTTTTATGCACAGGAATTAAAAGAAACATTGTGAATATTCTGAACTCGATTTTGGCAAAAACCTGAATATTTCAAGAGCATACAGTGAGGGAAAAAAAGATTTGATCCCCTGCTGCTTTTGTATGTTTGCCCACTGACAAAGACATGATCAGTCTATAATTTTAATGGTAGGTTTATTAGAACAGTGAGAGACAAAACAACAACAAAAAAATCCAGAAAAACGCATGTCAAAAATGTTATGAATTGATTTTGAATTGAAATTAGTATTTGACCCCTACAGTGGGGAAAAAAAGTATTTAGTCAGCCACCAATTGTGCAAGTTCTCCCACTTAAAAAGATGAGAGAGGCCTGTAATTTTCATCATAGGTACACGTCAACTATGACAGACAAATTTAGGAAAGAAATTCCAGAAAATCACATTGTAGGATTTTTAATGAATTTATTTGCAAATTATGGTGGAAATAAGTATTTGGTCACCTACAAACAAGCAAGATTTCTGGCTCTCACAGACCTGTAACTTCTTCTTTAAGAGGCTCCTCTGTCCTCCACTCGTTACCTGTATTAATGGCACCTGTTTGAACTTGTTATCAATATAAAAGACACCTGTCCACAAGCTCAAACAGTCACACTCCAAACTCCACTATGGATGATCCAGAAGAGGATTGGGAGAATGTCATATGGTCAGATGAAACCAAAATATAACTTTTTGGTAAAAACTCAACTCGTCGTGTTTGGAGGACAAAGAATGCTGAGTTGCATCCAAAGAACACCATACCTACTGTGAAGCATGGGGGTGGAAACATCATGCTTTGGGGCTGTTTTTCTGCAAAGGGACCAGGACGACTGATCTGTGTAAAGGAAAGAATGAATGGGGCCATGTATCGTGAGATTTTGAGTGAAAACCTCCTTCCATCAGCAAGGGCATTGAAGATGAAACGTGGCTGGGTCTTTCAGCATGACAATGATCCCAAACACACTGCCCGGGCAACGAAGGAGTGGCTTCCTAAGAAGCATTTCAAGGTCCTGGAGTGGCTTAGCCAGTCTCCAGATCTCAACCCCATAGAAAATCTTTGGAGGGAGTTGAAAGTCCGTGTTGCCCAGCGACAGCCCCAAAACATCACTGCTCTAGAGGAGATCTGCATGGAGGAATGGGCCAAAATACCAGCAACAGTGTGTGAAAACCTTGTGAAGACTTACAGAAAACGTTTGACCTGTGTCATTGCCAACAAAGGGTATATAACAAAGTATTGAGAAACTTTTGTTATTGACCAAATACTTATTTTCCACCATAATTTGCAAATAAATTCATAAAAAATCCTATAATGTGATTTTCTGGAATTGTTTTTCTCATTTTGTCTGTCATAGTTGACGTGTACCTATGATGAAAATTACAGGCCTCTCTCATCTTTTTAAGTGGGAGAACTTGCACAATTGGTGGCTGACTAAATACTTTTTTTCCCCACTGTATGCAAAACATGACTTAGTACTTGGTGGCAAAACCCTTGTTGGCAATCACAGAGGTCAGACGTTTCTTGTAGTTGGCCACCAGGTTTGCACACATTTTGTCCCACTCCTCTTTGCAGATCTACTCCAAGTCTTTAAGGTTTTGAGGCTGACGTTTGGCAACTCGAATCATCAGCTCCCTCCACAGATTTTCTATGGGATTAAGGTCTGGAGACTGGCTAGGCCACTCCAGGACCTTAATGTGCTTCTTCTTGAGCTACTCCTTTGTTGCCTTGGCTGTGTGTTTTGGATCAGTGTCATGCTGGAATACCCATCCACTACCCATTTTCAATGCCCTGGCTGAGGGAAGGAGGTTCTCACCCAAGATTTGAAGGTACATGGCCCCGTCCATCGTCCCTTTGATGCAGTGAAGTTGTCCTGTCCCCTTAGCAGAAAAACACCCACAAAGCATTATGTTTCCACCTCCATGTTTGACGGTGGGGATGGTGTTCTTGGGGTCATAGGCAGCATTCCTCCTCCTCCAAACACGGCAAGTTGAGTTGATGCCAAAGAGCTCGATTTTGGTCTCATCTGACCACAACACTTTCACCCAGTTCTCCTCTGAATCATTCAGATGGTCATTGGCAAACTTCAGACGGCCCTGTATATGTGCTTTCTTGAGCAGGGGGACCTTGCGGGCGCTGCAGGATTTCAGTCCTTCACGGCGTAGTGTGTTATCAATTGTTTTCTTGGTGACTATGGTCCCAGCTGCCTTGAGATCATTGACAAGATCCTCCCGTGTAGTTCTGGGCTGATTCCTCACCGTTCTCATGATCATTGCAACTCCATGA
This sequence comes from Coregonus lavaretus, assembly GCF_964263955.1. Taxonomy (NCBI): domain Eukaryota; kingdom Metazoa; phylum Chordata; class Actinopteri; order Salmoniformes; family Salmonidae; genus Coregonus; species Coregonus lavaretus. The sequence continues at coordinate 10,812 of NW_028161781.1, forward strand.
GCTGAGATCTTGCATGGATCCCCAGGCCGAGGGAGATTGACAGTTATTTTGTGTTTCTTCCATTTGCGAATAATCGCACCAACTGTTGTCACCTTCTCACCAAGCTGCTTGGCGATGGTCTTGTAGCCCATTCCAGCCTTGTGTAGGTCTACAATCTTGTCCCTGAGATCCTTGGAGAGCTCTTTGGTCTTGGCCATGGTGGAGAGTTTGGAATCTGATTGATTGATTGCTTCTGTGGACAGGTGTCTTTTATACAGGTAACAAACTGAGATTAGGAGCACTCCCTTTAAGAGTGTGCTCCTAATCTCAGCTCGTTACCTGTATAAAAGACACCTGGTAGCCAGAAATCTTTCTGATTGAGATGGGGTCAAATACTTATTTCCCTCATTAAAATGCAAATCAATTTATAACATTTTTGACATGCGTTTTTCTGGATTTTTTTGTTTTTATTCTGTCTCTCACTGTTCAAATAAACCTACCATTAAAATTATAGACTGATAATTTCTTTGTCAGTGGGCAAAGGTACAAAATCAGCAGGGGATCAAATACTTTTTTCCCTCACTGTATATGACTGTGAGGGAGTAAGGAGAACTGCCAGGTAAATGGGAAAATATAATTCGTTTAACTTTTCCCTCAGCTCTGTCTGTGGTGACGCCATGCTCTCCAAATATAACTCTGCTCTAGCTCTGCTCCCTGAGGCATGTGCCGTGCAATGTGTAAAGAAACCACATTGTGCCTCGTTTCTATATCATGTCTAAACTCACCTTGGTGTGAAAATAGTTGTACCGTCCTCCTCACCTATGTCAAGAGCAGGCCTAATTCATTACGCTGTGTTTCATTTACACTTCATTTGACTATTTACATGGTGTGTCTGTGTCACATCAATTAGAAAAAGGGGTGTAGTTATGAAAATTACATTCCATATTTGTTTTGGACGGTTTGGGCCGAAAATTTACTCATAATGAGTCACAGAATTGTTCAGAAATTAACAACTCATTAGGGAAATAAACTACCTAAATGTACTGATATGAGTGACAAGTTACTGACAAGTGCGCGCGCTGTGGTAACGTTCCAAATGTGAACAGGAGGGGTTAACCTGCATTACATTTCAAACTGATGACGTTGAAGATGTCTAGAGATTCGCACAGTTGGGACGTCCAATAAAAATGTGGTGTGGTGTGGTGTCTGAAGGTGTGTAAGGCAGGTAGGCAGGCTACAGGCTGTGCTGTGAGCGAACATATCCTACCTACCACACTGTGTCTCATCTCACCAGCCAGGAGCGTAACAGTGTGTGCCTCGCCTCCGTTCTCGGAAAAAAACTCTGTCGAATGTCAGAGAACAGCTGGGAGCTTAACATTTCAAGTCTGGTGGTTTCAAAAGTCTCGTCTCCCTGCTCACAGAGTTACTGTTCTGTTCAGCCAAACGGAACGGTGCGCTTCAACAACTTAACAACTTTTAAAGTGGGGAATAAAGCACTGCAACAGCGTGGAAGGAATTTCTCATAGATGTCCACTCAATTGGAAAGAGGCCTACAGCTAGAGACGACCAAGCTTAATGCGCTGAAACTCGAATTCGATGAGGAGATTGATGTGGAAAGTCTCGACGGATGCCTGCCCGAGGGGCGGCACGGCGGAGCAGAGAAAGGAGCGAAGGTGGCCACGGAGCAGCCTCCGCCACAGCCTCCGCGCAAGATGCTCCGCAGCCCCAAATGCGCCCGCTGTCGGAACCACGGCGTTGTGTCTTGTCTCAAAGGCCACAAGCGATTCTGTCGCTGGCGTGACTGCCAGTGCGCGAACTGTGTGCTCGTAGTGGAGCGGCAGCGGGTGATGGCTGCGCAAGTCGCCCTGCGGAGACAACAGGCGACAGAGGTGAGCGTCAGGGCCATCCGACTTTTAATGGCAGGATAGAATTTAAGAAAGATAATTATCATATCATGTAGGCCTAAATGCTGTATTCAAATGTTTTGTAATTTGTGTAGGTCCATGATGATGTAATTACAGATTAATACAGGTCAGAAATGATGACTAACCCCTGTACATCATGCACTTGTTCCTTTTTGTCTACATTAGCTTTGGTAGATAATTGTGAAAAATTAAACAGGAGAACAATTAATTGTCCTATTCTATGTAAAAAAAAAAAAAAAAGCCTATGATTGATATATTCTCTTAGATAGTGTGTGACTAAGCAGATTCATATGCATTGCTCTTTAACTTTTGTGATAATGAAAACAAAAACATAGGCTGTTTTTGCTTTACATTTCTGGATAGCATAGGTTACGTTTTCCTGTTCTATTTGTTTTATTTATACTGAACAAAAATATAAATGCAACATGTCTGGGTGGCTGGTCTCAGACGATACTGTCTGGGTGGCTGGTCTCAGACGATACTGTCTGGGTGGCTGGTCTCAGACGATACTGTCTGGGTGGCTGGTCTCAGACGATACTGTCTGGGTGGCTGGTCTCAGACGATACTGTCTGGGTGGCTGGTCTCAGACGATACTGTCTGGGTGGCTGGTCTCAGACGATACTGTCTGGGTGGCTGGTCTCAGACGATACTGTCTGGGTGGCTGGTCTCAGACGATACTGTCTGGGTGGCTGGTCTCAGACGATACTGTCTGGGTGGCTGGTCTCAGACGATACTGTCTGGGTGGCTGGTCTCAGACGATACTGTCTGGGTGGCTGGTCTCAGACGATACTGTCTGGGTGGCTGGTCTCAGACGATACTGTCTGGGTGGCTGGTCTCAGACGATACTGTCTGGGTGGCTGGTCTCAGACGATACTGTCTGGGTGGCTGGTCTCAGACGATACTGTCTGGGTGGCTGGTCTCAGACGATACTGTCTGGGTGGCTGGTCTCAGACGATACTGTCTGGGTGGCTGGTCTCAGACGATACTGTCTGGGTGGCTGGTCTCAGACGATACTGTCTGGGTGGCTGGTCTCAGACGATACTGTCTGGGTGGCTGGTCTCAGACGATACTGTCTGGGTGGCTGGTCTCAGACGATACTGTCTGGGTGGCTGGTCTCAGACGATACTGTCTGGGTGGCTGGTCTCAGACGATACTGTCTGGGTGGCTGGTCTCAGACGATACTGTCTGGGTGGCTGGTCTCAGACGATACTGTCTGGGTGGCTGGTCTCAGACGATACTGTCTGGGTGGCTGGTCTCAGACGATACTGTCTGGGTGGCTGGTCTCAGACGATACTGTCTGGGTGGCTGGTCTCAGACGATACTGTCTGGGTGGCTGGTCTCAGACGATACTGTCTGGGTGGCTGGTCTCAGTACTGCCAAATTCTCTAAAATGACGTTGGAGGCGGCTTATGGTAGAGAAATGAATATTCAATTCTCTGGCAACAGCTCTGGTGGACATTCCTGCAGTCAGCATGCCAATTGCACGCTCCCTCAAATCTTGAGACATCTGTGGCATTGTGTTGTGTGACAAAACTGCACATTTTAGAGTGGCCTTTTATTGTCCCTAGCACAAGGTGCACCTGTGTAATGATCATGCTGTTTAATCAGCTTCTTGATATGCCACACCTGTCAGGTGGATGGATTATACTGGCAAAGAAGAAATGCTCACTAACAGGGATGTAAACAAATTTGTGCACACAATTTGAGAGAAACAAGCTTTTTGTGTGTATGGAAAATTTCTGGGATCTTACATTTCAGCTCAAGAAACATGGGACCAACACTTTACATGTTGCGTTTACATTTTTGTTCAGTATAGATTCAGTTATTCCACTCATAAAACTAATTCGTTTACACTCACAAGTGTCTTATCATAGGAATTATAGGCCTTACACCAAGGAAACTAACATGTAATTATTCTGTAACAAACTAGCAACTCCATGCAGTAGCCTACAATACATTACAGAATCTATGACTATACTTACGTACCTGGTTTAATGTAATAACTTATTCCTTTATAATTTCCCCATGCACTTTTTTGTTGTTTCAACTAATTATTATTAAGTAACATACTTTTTTAGTTTACTCAACTTTTTGGTCAAAGTGTTACCCAAACGTACAATTTTTAGTGGCCCAAACTTAGCTCCAATATTGAGAAAAATGGGGCAAAAATTCAGTAAACTTAAAATGATCTGTTTGTTCAACTTGTCTCATACAGTGGGGAGAACAAGTATCTGATACACTGCCGATTTTGCAGGTTTTCCTACTTACAAAGCCTGTAGAGGTCTGTAATTTTTATCATAGGTACACTTCAACTGTGAGAGACGGAATCTAAAACAAAAATCCAGAAAATCACATTGTATGATTTTTAAGTAATTAATTTGCATTTTATTGCATGACATAAGTATTTTATCACCTACCAACCAGTAAGAATTCCGGCTCTCACAGACCTGTTAGTTTTTCTTTAAGAAGCCCTCCTGTTCTCCACTCATTACCTGTATTAACTGCACCTGTTTGAACTCGTTACCTGTATAAAAGACACCTGTCCACACACTCAATCAAACAGACTCCAACCTCTCCACAATGGCCAATACCAGAGAGCTGTGTAAGGACATCAGGGATAAAATTGTAGACCTGCACAAAGCTGGGATGGGCTACAGGACAATAGGCAAGCAGCTTGGTGAGAAGGCAACAACTGTTGGCGCAATTATTAGAAAATGGAAGAAGTTCAAGATGACGGTCAATCACCCTCGGTCTGGGCCTCCATGCAAGATCTCACCTCGTGGGGCATCAATGATCATGAGGAAGGTGAGGGATCAGCCTAGAACTACACGGCAGGACCTGGTCAATGACCTGAAGAGAGCTGGGACCACAGTCTCAAAGAAAACCATTAGTAACACACTACGCCGTCATGGATTAAAATCCTGCAGCGCACGCAAGGTCCCCCTGCTCAAGCCAGCGCATGTCCAGGCCCGTCTGAAGTTTGCCAATGACCATCTGGATGATCCAGAGGAGGAATGGGAGAAGGTCATGTGGTCTGATGAGACAGAAATAGAGCTTTTTGGTCTAAACTCCACTCGCTGTGTTTGGAGGAAGAAGAAGGATGAGTACAACCCCAAGAACACCATCCCAACCGTGAAGCATGGAGGTGGAAACATAATTCTTTGGGGATGCTTTTCTGCAAAGGGGACAGGACGACTGCACCGTATTGAGGGGAGGATGGATGGGGCCATGTATCGCGAGATCTTGGCCAACAACCTCCTTCCCTCAGTAAGAGCATTGAAGATGGGTCGTGGCTGGGTCTTCCAGCATGACAACGACCCGAAACACACAGCCAGGGCAACTAAGGAGTGGCTCCGTAAGAAGCATCTCAAGGTCCTGGAGTGGCCTAGCCAGTCTCCAGACCTGAACCCAATAGAAAATCTTTGGAGGGAGCTGAAAGTCCATATTGCCCAGCGACAGCCCCAAAACCTGAAGGATATGGAGAAGGTCTGTATGGAGGAGTGGGCCAAAATCCCTGCTGCAGTGTGTGCAAACCTGGTCAAGACCTACAGGAAACGTATGATCTCTGTAATTGCAAACAATGGTTTCTGTACCAAATATTAAGTTCTGCTTTTCTGATGTATCAAATACTTATGTCATGCAATAAAATGCAAATGAATTACTTAAAAATCATACAATGTGATTTTCTGGATTTTTGTTTTAGATTCCGTCTCTCACAGTTGAAGTGTACCTATGATAAAAATTACAGACCTCTACATGCTTTGTAAGTAGGAAAACCTGCAAAATCGGCAGTGTATCAAATACTTGTTCTCCCCACTGTATGTTCTTTCAACTAGAAATAATGATGTGGGCATCTTAACTAAAAAGGCTAAGTTTATAGAGACATACCCCAAGAGACATACAGCTGTAATTGCTGCAAAAGGTGGCTCTACAAAGTATTGACTTTGGGGGGGTGAATAGTTCTGCACGCTCAAGTTTTCTGTTTTTTTGTCTTATTTCTTGTTTGTTTCACAAGAAAAAATATTTTGCATCTTCAAAGTGGTAGGCATGTTGTGTAAATCAAATGATACAACCCCCCCAAAAAATCCATCTTAATTCCAGGTTGTAAGGCAACAAAAAAGGAAAAATGCCAAGGGGGGTGAATACTTTCGCAAGCCACTTTATGTCAACGTGTGTCAGATATGTCAGTTGAAAACATTGTATGTCAAAAGCACCATGTGTGTAACTTGTTCCACAGCCTTTTTTAGTGAAGATGCACAAATAAGAATTTTAAGAGACAAGTTGGTGATAAGTTTGGGCCAACTAATAAAATTGTAGGTAACACTTTGATCGACAAGTTGAGTAAACGAAAAAACGCTGTGGAACCAGTTAATTCATAATAATTAGTTGAAATAACTAGACATTATTTTACAGCGTGGGGTTAATGCATATGTAAATATATTTAAATGTATGTTATCTCTCCCCCCGTTCCTCTGCAGGGGAAAAAAGGGGTCAGAGGAGCAGCCGCACCATTACATCGCACAGTGTATCAACGCTACACCAGAGCACCTAGCATCTTAGCCAAGAGTATCTTAGAGGGTATGTATCACCTAGAATTCTAGCTAAGAATATCTTAGCGGGTATGTATCACCTAGAATTCTAGCTAAGAGCATCTTAGAGGGTATGAGTGATACACCAGAGCACCTACAGTGGGGAAAAAAAGTATTTAGTCAGCCACCAATTGTGCAAGTTCTCCCACTTAAAAAGATGAGAGAGGCCTGTAATTTTCATCATAGGCACACGTCAACTATGACAGACAAATTGAGAATTTTTCTTCCAGAAAATCACATTGTAGGATTTTTAATGAATTTATTTGCAAATTATGGTGGGAAATAAGTATTTGGTCACCTACAAACAAGAAAGATTTCTGGCTCTCACAGACCTGTAACTTCTTCTTTAAGAGGCTCCTCTGTCCTACACTCGTTACCTGTATTAATGGCACCTGTTTGAACTTGTTATCAGTATAAAAGACACCTGTCCACAACCTCAAACAGTCACACTCCAAACTCCACTATGGCCAAGACCAAAGAGCTGTCAAAGGACACCAGAAACAAAATTGTAGACCTGCACCAGGCTGGGAAGACTGAATCTGCAATAGGTAAGCAGCTTGGTTTGAAGAAATCATCTGTGGGAGCAATTATTAGGAAATGGAAGACATACAAGACCACTGATAATCTCCCTCGATCTGGGGCTCCACGCAAGATCTCACCCCGTGGGGTCAAAATGATCACAAGAACAGTGAGCAAAAATCCCAGAACCACACAGGGGGACCTAGTAAATGACCTGCAGAGAGCTGGGACCAAAGTAACAAAGCCTACCATCAGTAACACACTACGCCGCCCGGGACTCAAATCCTGCAGTGCAAGACGTGTCCCCCTGCTTAAGCTAGTACATGTCCAGGCCCGTCTGAAGTTTGCTAGAGTGCATTTGGATGATCCAGAAGAGGATTGGGAGAATGTCATATGGTCAGATGAAACCAAAATATAACTTTTTGGTAAAAACTCAACTCGTCGTGTTTGGAGGACAAAGAATGATGAGTTGCATCCAAAGAACACCATACCTACTGTGAAGCGAAGCATGGGGGTGGAAACATCATGCTTTGGGGCTGTTTTTCTGCAAAGGGACCAGGACGACTGATCCGTGTAAAGGAAAGAATGAATGGGGCCATGTATCGTGAGATTTTGAGTGAAAACCTCCTTCCATCAGCAAGGGCATTGAAGATGAAACGTGGCTGGGTCTTTCAGCATGACAATGATCCCAAACACACCGCCCGGGCAACGAAGGAGTGGCTTCGTAAGAAGCATTTCAAGGTCCTGGAGTGGCCTAGCCAGTCTCCAGATCTCAACCCCATAGAAAATCTTTGGAGGGAGTTGAAAGTCCGTGTTGCCCAGCGACAGCCCCAAAACATCACTGCTCTAGAGGAGATCTGCATGGAGGAATGGGCCAAAATACCAGCAACAGTGTGTGAAAACCTTGTGAAGACTTACAGAAAACGTTTGACCTGTGTCATTGCCAACAAAGGGTATATAACAACGTATTGAGAAACTTTTGTTATTGACCAAATACTTATTTTCCACCATAATTTGCGAATAAATTCATAAAAAATCCTACAATGTGATTTTCTGGATTTTTTTCCCTCATTTTGTCTGTTATAGTTGACGTGTACCTATGATGAAAATTACAGGCCTCTCTCATCTTTTTAAGTGGGAGAACTTGCACAATTGGTGGCTGACTAAATACTTTTTTCCCCCACTGTATATACTTTAAGAGTATCTCAGAGAGTATGTATCAGTGACACACCTGGGGTAATACAAATTATGAAAATGAGAGGGTAAGGAATTACACATTGTGTTTACCAGCGAGCGGTTGGGAGGGACAACATTGTTTTGAGGTCATGTTTCTTCTACTTTCCCCTGAGTATGCACATGAACGTGTACACACACTAGGCCATGTAATCACAGCAGTGTTTAGAGCACCTACTTTGCCTTTATGAATTTAGACTTCATTTACCTAAATAAACTTAGTAAATTATATTATATTAAAACAGAATGTGTTCTGAGGTACACTCTGAGAAAAAAAGGTGCTATCTAGAACCAAAAAGGGTTCTTCGGCTGTCCCCATAGGATAACCCTTTGAAGAACCCCTTTTGGTTCCAAGTAGAACCCTTTTGGTTCTAGGTTGGGTTTCTGTATAACACTTTGTGACATCTGCTTATGTAAAAGGGGCTTTATAAATACATTTGATTGATTGATTGATTGAGGTAGAACCCTTTTGGGTTCCATGTAGAACCCTTTCCACAGAGGGTTCTACATGGAACCCAAAAGAGTTCTACCTGGAACCAAAAAGGGTTCTACATTAACCAAAACAGGTTATCCTATGCTATGGGGACAGCCACATAACCTTTTTGGAACCTTTTTCTAAGAGTGTTTAATTAATCATTAGACAGGTAAATGACATCAGTCTTGTTTATTTCCCTATAGGCTACAAACCCCCAGTGAATGAGGACGGACCCTGGTCCAATCGAGGTCACTTCTCCTCGGTCAGTGCCCGGATGAGGAAGAGGAGGGCATTTGCTGATAAGGAGCTGGAGAGTGTAATGCTGGAGAGGGAGCTGAGACAGAGAGAGCTGGAGGACCTATCAGGTCTCACCCTGCTTCACCACCCTGCCCTGGCAGGGCTGCCCTCCTCCTCCCACCACTGCTGCCCACTGAAGGACCCCGGGGCGGCCACCTACATGCCTGTGTACAAATACAAACCGGGCCCTGTGTTGTATGAGTGTGACTTCCACTGCTACCACGAAGAGCTCAAGGTCCGATCTACAGCAGAGAGCGGTTATGGTTACGGTCAGTTCATGTCACAGTGTAACTCTAACTCCGTAATTCTGGAACACATGGAGCGAGCCAGGGAGAGAGCACTGGAGAGCTGGGAGTGTTCTGGGAAGAAGGAGAGCTGTCAAGAGCCGTTACTCCAGCCCTCACTACAACTCCAACAGAGCGGGAGTAGTTATTCTGAAGGCTCAGCTGATCCGGACAGGGATAAGGCCACGCCAAAAAGGCTAAAAGACGATCCAACGGCTCCAACAGCTCCAAAGTTTGGCATGCCAAAAACAGCCCTCACACACTCTGACTCTCCCTCTGAGCCTAAGCATGTGTTTCAGAGAGAGGAACAACCAGCCAGGGGGACTAGGCATCATGACAGACCTCAGATCAACTTAGTGAAACCCACATTGGTGAGGTTCTGGGAACCTGCTGTGCCTGTAGGGTTGTCCTCTCTTACCTCCTCTAGTGAGAGTCATTGCTGAGGGCTTGAGAAACTTTGGAGTTGAGCGTTAGCTAGTAAGAAATAGAGGTGTCTATGCTATATCTAAAACAGTGGAATGTAAGTGTTAAAAATATTTTGGTAGCACTTTACTGTAGGTGTCCCAATATATTTATTTTGCTTATCATGTCCAGAAGTGCATTTTCTATAACAACACTGGTTAGTGTAAAATGTGTAACTAGTGGAATATTTATACCCAAATCTATTTTGAAATGTTATATATTTGTTAGTTAGTTTTATACATTTGCTCAGCATTTTTCAAAGGATTGCAAAATATTGTGTTTTGAAAGCAATAAACGAGATATGTCTATACAATGTAACATGTTGTATAATCTCCAGTTTGTATTCCCATATTATTGTCTGCACAATTGTTGTAAATATTTTATTTTTATTTTGCTAACCGCAAATTTCCTTTAACTTAAAAAAACACTTTCATGTGTCATATTAATTCATTGGTATACTGATTAATGTGCTATACTCCCTTGGCTAAAGCAACTGTAAAACAAGACCAACACTCTCACATTTAAATAATTCAGAAGATACTTTTAGAATGTTTTCACACATTAAAGTTCTTTGAAAAGGGGAAAGTAGAGAGGTCAGTGACTGAACTGCTGCACGGTGCTTTTGGTATATCCCCGATCACAGTATCCACACTGCCGGCTCCTGTCCTCCCTTGCTGTCAAAATAAACTCTGTGGTGTTCAAAAATCCCTTTAATTCTAAAGAAAATTAACAAAGAAAATAGTACACGGGTAGGCTGGTGGCCGGCAGCTCTCAGAGAGAGAGAGAGAGAGAGAGAGGGAGAGAGAGAGAGAGAAGAGAGAGAGAGAGAGAGAGAGAGAGAGAGAGAGAGAGAGAGAGAGAGAGAGAGAGAGAGAGAGAGAGAGAGAGAGAGAACATTAGAGTACATAGGATTACACGGGTAGGCTGGTGGCCGGCAGCTCTCAGAGAGAGAGAGAGAGAGCGAGAGAACATTAGAGTACATAGGAGTACACAGGTAGGCTGGTGGCCTGCAGCTCTCTGTGAGAGAGAGAACATTAGAGACCAAAGAGAAACACCTCCAAGCCTGTTGAACACTTTCATAGTGCTCTCTAATACATGCCATCAAATATATAAATACCAAAGAATGGCATCACACACACAAATGCACAAGAATGGCATCACAAACCGACACGCACACACACGCACGCACACACACACACACACAGTCTTGTACAATTAACCTTGTGGGGACACACAATTCAGTCCCATTCAAAATCCTATTCTAAACCCCCTAGAAATAGCATTTGACCTTGTGGGGACTAACAAAATGTCCCCAGTTGGTCAAATTTTTGTTCATTTACACGTCCACTCACACACACACACGTTCCCTTTCTTTAGTCAGACAGAACCAGGATGGGTAATATGCTAGCCTCTACAGGGGAGGGGCTGGTGCCAGGCCAGCGTTACCTAGGCAACATTGTTCTTTATTGTAGGCCAAGCTTGACTCTACTGGAGTTTGTTTGAACCCGCAGTTGATCTGTATCCTCCACTGGCTTTTCTTCTTTCTCTCTCTCTCTTATCCTCTGTTGTAATCTGGGCGAGAAGAAAGACAGATCGTTTTGACAACTGTGGACTGTGTGGCGTCAACACGGATGATAGCACACTGCTCCTGTCTTTGTCCGGAATGCAGAAAGATAGGCCTTTCTCTCTCTTTTCACTCTCAGGTCTTTCATAGATAGTAGACTGAAAAGAAGAGAGGAGGTGGGCCTGCCAGTACCAACAACAAACAGAACAGAAGAACATGTGTCTGTGTCTTTATTGAAGTCTATCAACGTGGATTTTTGTCATATTAAGATGTGAAGGGAAGAAATGACCATTCTCACTGGGGTAGACAAGCACCCCTCACTGAGATAATGACTCTTGTGAAGAATAATACATATAAATAATTTTTTCCTCTCACAAAGCGGAGGGAAAGACCCATTCATCCATTGGCACATTCCATTTTGGGGCTTCTTTAGAACACTTCTGTGGGCTTAATAGATTGTGACATCACTCAGAATGCTAGTCGTGTCCCATTTGTCATTAGGATTGTGTGGGACAGAAAGATTAGCTGTTTTGTTCCCTAGCTGTCTGTCTGCTCTTTGGAAAGGTCTGAATCGGCTTCCTATCACCAGTTTATTAAAATGTTTCTTTGTTGGGAAAACCCCAAGGGGGATGGGGGAGTGTGTCTGTCTGTGTGTGAGTGTGTATGTGTGCGTGTGCGTGTGCGTCTGTGTGTGTGCCCAATGCGGACAGTATTGGACGTGCGAGTAACTGACATAGCAGTTAGCTGCTGGTTTTAACACGTTGTGAGATTTATATCAGCTCTACAAAACAGCTTTAACCCCCAGCCTCTTGTCACACAGCTTTTGGCTGCTTTGCCATTCTCTCTGCCCGCTTATACCTCATTTCCATTTCAGCCATATTCATTTCACAGGTGGTTTTAAAAAGCTTGCTTTGGCCCTTAAACTCTGCTTCCTTTAGTAAACACACCGCTGCTTGGCTTATTGCAGAACTTGACCGACCTGTTATTTCAAATACAGACCAAGCCTCTCTCCAACCCCAACCTCGACAGGTTTATTTACCCTGCTGGCCTAGCGCTGTGCCTAGTGTGAACACCATGTTAGTGTAGCCTAATGTAGATATCAGCGTCTGAGCGCCCCACACAGGGCATCAGCACCTTTAGTATAAGGGCCCACAGGGAGGCTCTTTGATCTGGCTGCCAGGATACAGCTCCTCAGGATACAGCTCCAGCCCTCACCCTGCACTGTTCCCCAACCCTCGCCCTGTTCCCCGGCCCTCGCCCTGCCCTGTTCCCCGGCCCTCGCCCTGCCCTGTTCCCCGGCCCTCGCCCTGCCCTGTTTCCCGGCCCTCACCCTGCCCTGTTCCCCGGCCCTCGCCCTGCCCTGTTCCCCGGCCCTCGCCCTGCCCTGTTTCCCGGCCCTCACCCTGCCCTGTTCCCCAGCCCTCGCCCTGCCCTGTTCCTCGGCCCTCGCCCTGCCCTGTTCCCCAGCCCTCACCCTGCCCTGTTCCCCGGCCCTCACCCTACCCTGCTCCCCGGCCCTCACCCTGCCCTGCTCCCCGGCCCTCGCCCTGCCCTGTTCCTCCGGCCTTCGCCATGCCCTGTTCCCTGGCCCTCACCCTGCCCTGTTCCCCGGCCCTCACCCTGCCCTGTTCCCCGGCTCTCACCCTGCCCTGTTCCCCAGCCCTCGACCTGCCCTGTTCCCCAGCCCTCACTCTGCCCTGTTCCCCGGCCCTCACCCTGCCCTGTTCCCCAACCATCACCCTGCCCTGTTCCCGGCCCTCACCCTGCCCTGTTCTCCAGCCCTAGCCCTGCCCTGTTCCCCAGCCCTCGCCCTGCCCTGTTCTGCACCCTGCCCTGTTCTGGAGAGTTATGCAGGCTCACACCCCAGAAGGTGAAAGGGCATCAGAAACGTTTAGTTGTATGGTGTCACCTGCCTCAGACTACAGCACAGCCAGCAAAACAGATGGTACTTCAATAGAATAGAATACAATACACACAGAACTTCTTGTCAACATTGTCACATACGACACAGTATAGTATTTCCAATCTGGAATAACACAGCAACAGAAACGAAGTCGGTCAGTAACCAAACAGTGTAACAGATACTGAAACTACAGCAAAATAGTCACTCTATTTCTCAGGAATATTATTTGTTCCTCCAAACTTTGCAGGAGCAGGACCTTCACAAAGAACAAGCCTGTGGTCTCGACTTTGAGCCTCTCCTAATATACAACATTTGGGTTTGGGCTAACCACCCCACATAACACTTACAGAAGCTCAAACACGAGACTTAGTAATAGACAGGCTGTGTAACTGAGACAGCCACTGTGGAATAGACATTTTACAGCTTTAGAAACATCTTTGAAACAGGCCGTATAGAGTTCTCTCCCTCTCTCTCCCCACATCCATCTCCCTGGTCGGGGATTTTCTATCCACTTGGGTTGTGTGTGGAACTCCCCTTTCCTGCCACTGTCTTCTCAGGCCAAGTGAACAGCTAACAGCCTCTGGTGCCCACAGTTGCAGCTGTACAGCGATACTGTTACTGTCACATGGGCTGGCTTGGCCGCTGGAACCCTACCTCTAAAATATTAGAAACCAAACAACCACAACCTCTCCCCTGTCAGCCTGCCTCTCTCAGCCCCTCTCCGCCTCATAGGCCAATAGGGCCAAGGGCTGTGAGCTGCTGCTGGGGCATGAGCAGTAATGAAAATAAAAATGATGATTATGGTGATGATGATGATGATGATGATGCATTGTCAATTGGAGACAATGACCTTCACCTTCATCTCATGTCACAATAAGGTTAAAGCACCGCTACATCACCAGAGACAGTGACAGCCACTTGTGACTCAAGGGCGTTTCTTTTGCATTTAATTATAAATTGGTTACTGCAACGAATAGGTGAGAGGATATTCCTGCCTCATCCCCTCCATGCTGTGCTCTGGATCCAACTTTAACCTTCATAGCCCACCCCAGCCTCAACATTCACCCCTTCACCCTTCATATCATATCAGGGCCAAGGCATGCCAGCCAGGGTGGTTCAGGAACTTTATGGACCATGGGTGGCAGCAATAACAGCACTGAAAATAGCCCTGGTCCTCCACCCTGTGAACCATTAGCGCGATATTTACCCAGCCTAGTTCTTATTCTACCCCAGAGTAACCCACACCAACAACATGCCTTACGTAGTCCCAGTCCTGGTAAGGCGACCCACCACAATGTTATTTGTGTGTCCGTCTGTAAAGCCCCTATGCTAACTTATTGGCACCCTCTTAAAAATGATTGATTTCCGTGGGGGCAAAGCTCATAAAAGGGGAAAAGTGGGGGGTTATTGACATTTAAACTATGTTTTGATGTCGGGTTACGAGACCTCTGGGGAATAATAGCTGGCAGAGCCAGAGAGCTGGAGGGTGGGGTGCTGGGGAAGGCTGGCAGGGTGAAGCAAGGCAAGATGGCAAGATGTAATATTGTATGAGAAAATGTACTGTATGTGACTGACTGGAGTTTGATTCCAGGTCTCTTACACGCCACAAGACTGTGTTAGCCCGCTGAGCTAAACCCTAGGCTTTACTGTGGTCAATGCAGCTGCCCCTCACTTGCCAATAACCCGACATCAAAACATAGTTTAAATGTCAATAACCCCCCACTTTTCCCCTTTTATGAGCTTTGCCCCCACGGAAATCAATCATTTTTAAGAGGGTGCCAATAAGTTAGCATAGGGGCTTTACAGACGGACACACAAATAACATTGTGGTGGGTCGCCTTACCAGGACTGGGACTACGTAAGGCATGTTGTTGGTGTGGGTTACTCTGGGGTAGAATAAGAACTAGGCTGGGTAAATATCGCGCTAATGGTTCACAGGGTGGAGGACCAGGGCTATTTTCAGTGCTGTTATTGCTGCCACCCATGGTCCATAAAGTTCCTGAACCACCCTGGCTGGCATGCCTTGGCCCTGATATGATATGAAGGGTGAAGGGGTGAATGTTGAGGCTGGGGTGGGCTATGAAGGTTAAAGGGCGGCAGGTAGCTTAGTGGTTAAGAGCGTTGTGCCAGTAACCGAAAGGTCGCTGGTTCTAATCCCCGAGCCGACTAGGTGAAAAATCTGTCGATGTGCCCTTGAGCAAGGCACTTAACCCTAATTGCTCCTGTAAGTCGCTCTGGATAAGAGCGTCTGCTAAATGACTAATTATATTATATTATTATAGCAGGCTATTTAAAAGCTATTTACTGCATGGGATTAGCTTTACAGACATAGCTAGCCTAACCATAGCTAACATAGCTAACCATACACCTCCACTCACAGACATAGCTTTACAGACATAGCTAGCCTAACCATAGCTAACATAGCTAACCATACACCTCCACTCACAGAGAACACCAGCAGAGAGAGAGAGAGAGGAAAACTAGGGAGGGGTTACAGTCCAAAATATAACTTACTCTAATAGCTGTGACAATATAGTGCCAATAAAAGGCTGTTATTATGCGTCTCGGGTTTCTGTGCAGCATGTGTTAGAATCATTCACAGGGATCAAACAGGCCTCCCTCTTCCAGTCCTCTATTTTGACTGGCGTTAGATACACCGGATGATAAGGCGAATTAAGCTTTAACCTATGGTCACTGTGTGTCACACACGGCTAGACTGATTTCTCTGAAATGAAACACTTCCTCTAATTTGATCGTAAGTCTCTGTTTTGACAGATGACCTTGATGGGCATATGAGTAGCTAGATCCACATTGATTCAAGCCTATACACCTAGAGAAACCCACTCCTTCTCTATGCTCTGACTGACCACATTCAACATAAATTATTCTATATATTTTAAAGTTCCACGTTTTATTTGTCACATGCACACGAACAGTGAAATGCTTAACTTGCAAGCCCTACCTAACAGTGCAGTATTCAATATCAAAATAGTATAACCAATAAAATAACATGTATAAAAACAAGAAATAAGAGAGGACACTATATACAGGTCAGTGCCAGAACCACATTTACAATGTGCAGGGATACTGGAGTCTAACTGTAAGTCGCTCTGGATAAGAACGTCTGCTAAATGACTAAAATGTAAATGTAATGTAAAT
>NW_028161780.1:0-5000 GCF_964263955.1 Coregonus lavaretus
CCTGCTGATATCCCCTCTACCCTCCACCTTTAGACCAGGTAGACATACTGATATCCCCTCCACCCTCCACCTTTAGACCAGGTAGACATACTGATATCCCCTCCACCCTCCACCTTTAGACCAGGTAGACATACTGATATCCCCTCCACCCTCCACCTTTAGACCAGGTAGACATACTGATATCCCCTCCACCCTCCACCTTTAGACCAGGTAGACATACTGATATCCCCTCCACCCTCCACCTTTAGACCAGGTAGACATACTGATATCCCCTCCACCCTCCACCTTTAGACCAGGTAGACATACTGATATCCCCTCCACCCTCCACCTTTAGACCAGGTAGACATACTGATATCCCCTCCACCCTCCACCTTTAGACCAGGTAGACATACTGATATCCCCTCCACCCTCCACCTTTAGCAGCAGTACCCTGCTCTCTCCTTTGAAGCCAGACCAGGTTGACATACTCACCTCCACCCCCACCCCCACCCTCACCTCCACCTCCACCCCCACCCTCCCCTCCACCTTTAATAATATATGCTATTTAGCAGACGCCTTTATCCAAAGCGAACTGGGTACCGATGGAAACAGATCATAGAAACAGGATTACAAAAATGCATAGTAAACGACAGGGTTATTGATTCTTGAAGAATGTAACTGGTAAATGCCTCATGGGCTCAGTTCAACTGTCGTCCCCCGTCAGAACCCAGAATAGAAGCTTGTTTTACTCCAACGTTTGTAAACAAAGTAAATGTAAACAGACACTGTATCGCCTCAGAACATGGTTAAAACTATCATTCAGATGTCATGGATGGTCAGTCCTTCCATCCGTAGCTCTGTATCGCCTCAGAACATGGTTAAAACTATCATTTAGATGTCATGGATGGTCAGTCCTTCCATCCGTAGCTCTGTCTACGAATTTCAGAAGGGTCCCATTTCTCCCTCAGCTTTTTACCCAAAGAGGAGGACACTCTTATTGTTTCTACTGCCTCTTTAAGAAGTTAAATTGCAGATTAAATAAACACCAGAATATGTTCCAGATACTATAGAAATGTCACATCGCTCAGACAGTTAGAGGATACACTGCATGCAGCATAGCAAAACAATCAATCAATCAATCAATCAAATGTACTGTATTTTACAAAGCCCTTTTTTTTACATCAAAATAGTAATCACAGTGGATACAGAGGGTGCAGTAGATCAACACCTCAGGAGTAAATGTCAGTTGGCTTTTCATAGCTGAGCATTCATAGGTTGGGACAGTAGGTCCAGGAGAGAGGGAGAGAGAGTCCGGACAATGTAGCACGTCTGTTGAAACGGGTAAAAAAATCAGTGGAAGAACAATTCCACTCCGATTCCCTCTATGGATGGGTGTATCTTTGAATTCGCTGTTGAACGGCTCCTTCTCCATTTTCGGAACACCAGGCCGCTCCCCCAAACTGACCGCCACTCTCTCTCTTTGGGCGCTCAGGAGAGTCTGCTGGGATGGTCCTAGAGCCAGACATAAGTTACACAAATCATTTGAGGTCATTTCTCTACATCTGACATAATATAGCAGACGTACCATTCATCAGTCAACCACGCCTTGTAGGAGCTCAGACCGGAAAACACCAAGTCTTCTCCTCCTTGATGGGTTTCACCACTAAACCCCTACCTGTCCCAGACCTGCTGTTTTCAACTCTTAATGATCGGCTATGAAAAGCCAACTGAGAGACCTGAGCCCTAGGACCATACGTCGGGACTACCGGCCTACCGGCCGTGGTGACTCCTTGCTGTCCCCAGTCCGCCTGGCCTTGCTGCTATTCCAGTTTCAACTGTTCTGCCTGCGGTTATAGAACCCCTACCTGTCCCAGACCTGCTGTTTTCAACTCTTAATGATCGGCTATGAAAAGCCAACTGAGATTTATTCCTGATTATTATTTGACCATGCTTGTCACTTATGAACATTTTGAACATCTTGGCATGGTTCTGTTATAATCTCCACCCGGCACAGCCAGAAGAGGACTGGCCACCCCTCATAGCCTGGTTCCTCTCTAGGTTTCTTCCTAGGTTTTCGCCTTTCTAGGGAGTTTTTCCTAGCCACCGTGCTTCTACACCTGCATTACTAGCTGTTTGGGGTTTTAGGCTGGGTTTCTGTACAGCACTTCGAGATATTAGCTGATGTAAGAAGGGCTATATAAAATAAAATTGATTGATTGATTGATAACGCCCTGGCAGCCTTGGTAGAAATCCCTTGATGGGTTTCACCACTAACGCCCTGGCAGCCTTGGTAGTAATCGTGTTTTAAACGGAGCTCTCCCTCCTTTGTTGCAGCCCTGCTGTCTGTCTGAATAATGATGGTCCAAGGTAGCCACTCGGAGACTTGCGACCATCCCCTGCTGGGTCGAACTTATTCCTCTTGGGCACGTATTTAGTGTACAGGGCATGTATTTAGTGTACAGGGCATGTATTTAGTGTACAGGGCATGTATTTAGTGTACAGGGCATGTATTTAGTGTACAGGGCATGTATTTAGTGTACAGGGCATGTATTTAGTGTACAGGGCATGTATTTAGTGTACAGGGCATGTATTTAGTGTACAGGGCATGTATTTAGTGTACAGGGCATGTATTTAGTGTACAGGGCATGTATTTAGTGTACAGGGCATGTATTTAGTGTACAGGGCATGTATTTAGTGTACAGGGCATGTATTTAGTGTACAGGGCATGTATTTAGTGTACAGGGCATGTATTTAGTGTACAGGGCATGTATTTAGTGTACAGGGCATGTATTTAGTGTACAGGGCATGTATTTAGTGTACAGGGCATGTATTTAGTGTACAGGGCATGTACACTCTAGAGTTCACCTGTCTGAACAAACTTCGTCACCTACAAAATAAAATATCTAATTAATGTAACTCGAGATTAATAAGTAGGCTATTACAATTATACTGTTACTGATTGTATTAAATCAATTGGTTGTAGTTATTCACATAGGAATGAACAAAAATAACAAAAACAAGGGTTTGTCAAATGTGCTTATTAACTTACTTCAAATGTTGTTATGTACAGAAATGGTTTATACGTTTTTTTGACCTTCTCGAGATCCTTAAAAAATCTCGGGTTGAGGACAATTTTCTTTACTGCCTTGAAAGCTGCCGACGATGTGTTGATCCAGGGTCGTGTTGCCTCTTCTTCAGGTGTGTAGTGGGGTGCTCACAGCAGTGGAGTGTGTTTCCAGTGACCCACTGGTGTTCATTCATGATGTGGTGAACTGTGGTGATCCACTTTTCTTTCAGCACCTGGACACTCCCACCAGCAGTGGCAGCACAGTAGCACTAGTGGTGTGTTAATGCCCTCACCCATGGCAGACCACTAGTGGTGTGTTAATGCCCTCACCCATGGCAGACCACTAGTGGTGTGTTAATGCCCTCACCCATGGCAGACCACTAGTGGTGTGTTAATGCCTTCACCCATGGCCGACCACTAGTGGTGTGTTAATGCCCTCACCCATGGCAGACCACTAGTGGTGTGTTAATGCCTTCACCCATGGCCGACCACTAGTGGTGTGTTAAAGCCCTCGCCCATGGCAGACCACTAGTGGTGTGTTAAAGCCCTCACCCATGGCAGACCACTAGTGGTGTGTTAATGCCCTCACCCATGGCAGACCACTAGTGGTGTGTTAATGCCTTCACCCATGGCCGACCACTAGTGGTGTGTTAATGCCCTCACCCATGGCAGACCACTAGTGGTGTGTTAATGCCCTCACCCATGGCAGACCACTAGTGGTGTGTTAATGCCCTCACCCATGGCAGACCACTAGTGGTGTGTTAATGCCCTCACCCATGACAGAACACTAGTGGTGTGTTAATGCCCTCACCCATGGCAGACCACTAGTGGTGTGTTAATGCCCTCACCCATGGCAGACCACTAGTGATGTGTTAATGCCCTCACCCATGGCAGACCACTAGTGGTGTGTTAATGCCCTCACCCATGGCCGACCACTAGTGGTGTGTTAATGCCCTCACCCATGGCAGACCACTAGTGATGTGTTAATGCCCTCACCCATGGCAGACCACTAGTGGTGTGTTAATGCCCTCACCCATGGCCGACCACTAGTGGTGTGTTAATGCCCTCACCCATGGCAGACCACTAGTGGTGTGTTAATGCCCTCACCCATGGCAGACCACTAGTGGTGTGTTAATGCCCTCACCCATGGCCGACCACTAGTGGTGTGTTAATGCCCTCACCCATGGCAGACCACTAGTGGTGTGTTAATGCCCTCACCCATGGCAGACCACTAGTGGTGTGTTAATGCCCTCACCCATGGCAGACCACTAGTGGTGTGTTAATGCCCTCACCCATGGCAGACCACTAGTGGTGTGTTAATGCCCTCACCCATGGCCGACCACTAGTGGTGTGTTAATGCCCTCACCCATGGCAGACCACTAGTGGTGTGTTAATGCCCTCACCCATGGCAGACCACTAGTGGTGTGTTAATGCCCTCACCCATGGCAGACCACTAGTGGTGTGTTAATGCCCTCGCCCATGGCAGACCACTAGTGGTGTGTTAATGCCCTCACCCATGGCAGACCACTAGTGGTGTGTTAAGCCCTCACCCATGGCAGACCACTAGTGGTGTGTTAATGCCCTCGCCCATGGCAGACCACTAGTGGTGTGTTAATGCCCTCACCCATGGCAGACCACTAGTGGTGTGTTAAGCCCTCACCCATGGCAGACCACTAGTGGTGTGTTAATGCCCTCACCCATGGCAGACCACTAGTGGTGTGTTAATGCCCTCACCCATGGCAGACCACTAGTGGTGTGTTAATGCCCTCGCCCATGGCAGACCACTAGTGGTGTGTTAATGCCCTCGCCCATGGCAGACCACTAGTGGTGTGTTAATGCCCTCACCCATGGCAGACCACTAGTGGTGTGTTAATGCCCTCACCCATGGCAGACCACTAGTGGTGTGTTAATGCCCTCACCCATGGCAGACCACTAGTGGTGTGTTAATGCCCTC
>NW_028161779.1:0-9564 GCF_964263955.1 Coregonus lavaretus
AGAATAAGGCTGTAACGTAACAAAATGTGGAAAAAGTAAAGGGGACTGAATACTTTCCGAATGCACTGTATTATTGATTGATTGACTATGACTTTTCAAATCACCCAGTAGTGCTATATGCAGAGTTAGCTCCAGGTAACAAAAAAAAAAAAAGCTACATATGGACAGTACCAAAACAAATGATCTAATGATCCTGTCTCTTCGCAGCAAAATCTGCAGAGCTGGGATGGTTGTATCCCCCCATATATATATAACATTCTATTGGTTGCAAGAATTCTGTATAATAATTTAAATTGAAAAATTACACGTTTTGAATCCGGCATCGTTTTGCGTATCAGTTCATTAACCATGTGCCATGGAATCGGTACATCGAAAAATCTCTTCCCAACTACTTTCAAATATATATGGCACAGCTGTCAATTTTTTGGTCCTCAAAGGAAACTGGTATACTTTTTTATTCATCACAATTTTCTGTAACCAATTTTGGTCTTTAATGCAGGGCCGACGGACAAGTTCCTTTCTTTTCCCCCCTCCTGCTTGAGTTTTTGCTTGTAAGCAGGAATCAGGAGGATAGAATTATGGTCAAATTTTCCAAATGGAGGGCGAGGGAGAGCTTTGTACACGTCTCTGTGCGTGGAGTAACGGTGGTCTAGAGATTTTCTTCCCTCTGGTTGCACATGTGACATGCTGGTAGAGATTTGGTGAAACAGATTTAAGTTTCCCTGCATTAAAGTCCCCGGCCACTAGGAGCACTGCTTCTGGATGAGCATTCTCTTGTTTTCTTATGGCCTTATACAGCTCATTGAGTGCAGTCTTAGTGCCAGCATCGGTTTGTGGTGGTAAATAGACAGCTACGAAAAATATAGATGAAAACTCTTTTGGTAAATAGTGTGGTCTACAGCTTATCATGAGATACTCTACCTCAGGCGGGCAAAACCTTGAGACTTCATTAATATTAGAGATTGCGCACCAGCTGTTGTTGACAAATAGACACAGACTACCACCCCTTGTCTTCCCGGATGTTGCTGTTCTGTCCTGCCGATGCCAGTCAACTGTATATTATCCATGTCATCGTTCAGCCACGACTCTGTGAAACATAAGATATTACAGTATTTAATGTCCCGTTGGTAGGATAGTCTGGAACGGAGCTCATCCAGTTTATTCTCCAGTGGTTGGTAGGATAGTCTGGAACGGAGCTCATCCAGTTTATTCTCCAGTGATTGGTAGGATAGTCTGGAACGGAGCTCATCCAGTTTATTCTCCAGTGATTGGTAGGATAGTCTAGAACGGAGCTCATCCAGTTTATTCCCCAGTGATTGGTAGGATAGTCTGGAACGGAGCTCATCCAGTTTATTCTCCAGTGATTGGTAGGATAGTCTGGAACTGAGCTCATCCAGTTTATTCTCCAGTGGTTGCACGTTGGGACGGATGGTAAAGGCGGATTATCCACTCGCCGACTAATTCTCACCAAGCACCCGGCTCTGCGCCCCCATGTATCGGCATCTCGTCTCATGCGAATGACGGGGATTTGGGCCTGGTCCGGGGGGAGCCGTAAATCTTTCGCCTCCAATTTATTAAAGAAAAAATCCAGTCCGAGGTGAGTAATCGCTGTTCTGATGTCCAGAAGCTCTTTTCGGTCGTAAGAGACGGTAGCAGAAACTTTATTTACAAAAAAAGTTACAAAGAACGCGAAAAAACACACAGAATAGCACAATTGGTTAGGAGCCCGTATAACGGCAGCCATATGTAAGGAGAACTGTAGGAAGAAGGAGAGGAGGAGAGGTGAGGAAGGATTTAACCTTAAACACTGTGAAATTTGACATTTGCAACAATTTCAAAATATGACGTTTGAGAAACATGGATGAACGTTTAATTCTGACATGAGACTGTGAGAGCTGGTTGGTGTGTGCTAATGGTGTATTTACATTTACATTTACATTTTAGTCGTTTGTGCCGTTATCTGTGTGTGTGCGTTCACATTCGAAGTGAATCTATTCCCCATATTTTCCCCACGTAATTACACCACACAGGGATAATGCCTGCTTCCCACAGAGCACTCAGGCAGAACAGAGGGAAGGAGGAGAAGAGATGGAGGAAGAGAGGGAGGAGAGGAGGGATATAGGGAGAAGAGAGAGAAACAGAGAGGTGAAAGGTAACATGTTTTCTTATAACGAGGGGCATCACAGGTATCAGAGGAAATTATTTTGTATTTTTGAAAGAGGATGTGTGTTTGTGTCTGTCTTTCTGTGTGTGTGTGTCTCTGTGTGTCTGTCTGATCGTTCTGGCGTGCGTGCCATGCTTGTAGTTCTATCTGCATGCGATAAGTTGGGAGTTGTAGTTTTGCTGTGTTATTGTTTATAGATGTCAAGCTGAAGACTTGTAGTAATTTAGGGCTCGACGTCCATCCATGTTCTTAGGAACTAGATGGAGGCATCCACATTGGAGGTTAGCTAGCATTGTTAGCATTAGCTAGCTTTTAGCGCTAGCATTTTAGCTATCAAACTATCTATTCAGCAAGAATATCGAGGTCAAAAATGGAAGAAACTATATTAAGCCATGTTGATGTAAGTTCAATCCAATGGGACTGAAATAATTAACAGGCTGAACGTACATTTCTGTATCTCACTAGCTAAACTAAGCTTGCTAGCTCAATGACTTGGGCAAAGAAATATACACCTCTTCCTGTTTACAGCGTTCCCTACGGGAAATCAGACTAGTGCCACAAAACCAACCAGTGGCCAGAATTATATTTCACCCGGGTTGGTTTAGAAACCCCATTGACAATGCATGTGAAATGGTTTAGGGTCGTTTAGCCAAAGAATCCTCGGCTGCCGTCGTCAGTCCACGGGCCGCCAAGGTTGCATTTTTCGAATCCAGTGATTGAAGGTTGTTTTTTTTATATTTTTCTTCTAAGCCTATCCCAAACCTTAACCGTTACCTTAACCATTCAGAGTTAATGCCTAACCTTAAGACTTCTGAGTTAATGCCTAAACTTAACCCTAACCTTAAAAATGGGAAGTTAATGCCTAAACTTAAGCTAAAACACTTTTGAAATTTGACGGTTGGAATAACTTTGAAAATTTTGACGATTGAGAAACATGGATGAACGTCTGACGAGCTTGATGCTCTTCAATTAAATTAACTTAAGCCGACACCAGCATAGCGGTTGTTTTTTTAGCGGGGTCAGAGGTGGAACTGTGTTAGAGCTGTCCAATCAATAAAGCGGCTCCCGGCGTCATACCTAAAGCGGACGTTGCCATTGGCTGCAAGGAGTTGCATTAACATAAATCCCATGCAGCCTTGTTTACAAGTTCACCAGTGTGTCAATCTAAATAACATAATAAAAAAAATCCCCATCAAAAGCTGTCAGTTTAACCTTTAACCTGGAGATATCAGTATTTTTGCATTGGCTGCATCTCAATCCACCACATCCGCCTATGTCGGACTTCCTCATCTGCGGTGGAAGGTTGCCGAGCTACAGCGGTGTTTGTCAGACCATCACGAAAATCAATCTTCTCACGAAAACGTCTGTAGTGTCTGAATGGTTTGGCCTACAAATGAATATGACCAGACTGGGAGACTCTCAGGAACACGATTCTGTCACTCTCTCTTTCTCCCTCTCCATCTCTCTCTCATTACCCTCCACCCTATCTCTCTCTTTCTCCCTCTCCAGCTCTCTCTCATTCCCCTCCACCCTATCTCTCTCTTTCTCCCTCTCCATCTCTCTCTCATTCCCCTCCACCCTATCTCTCTCTTTCTCCCTCTCCATCTCTCTCTCATTCCCCTCCACCCTGTCTCTCTTTCTCCCTCTCCATCTCTCTCTCATTCCCCTCCACCCTATCTCTCTCTTTCTCCCTCTCCATCTCTCTCTCATTCCCCTCCACCCTATCTCTCTCTTTCTCCCTCTCCATCTCTCTCTCATTCCCCTCCACCCTGTCTCTCTTTCTCCCTCTCCATCTCTCTCTCATTCCCCTCCACCCTATCTCTCTCTTTCTCCCTCTCCATCTCTCTCTCATTCCCCTCCACTCTATCTCTCTCTTTCTCCCTCTCCATCTCTCTCTCATTCCCCTCCACCCTGTCTCTCTCTTTCTCCCTCTCCATCTCTCTCTCATTCCCCTCCACCCTGTCTCTCTTTCTCCCTCTCCATCTCTCTCTCATTCCCCTCCACCCTATCTCTCTCTTTCTCCCTCTCCATCTCTCTCTCATTCCCCTCCACCCTATCTCTCTCTTTCTCCCTCTCCATCTCTCTCTCATTCCCCTCCACCCTATCTCTCTCTTTCTCCCTCTCCATCTCTCTCTCATTCCCCTCCACCCTATCTCTCTCTTTCTCCCTCTCCATCTCTCTCTCATTCCCCTCCACCCTATCTCTCTCTTTCTCCCTCTCCATCTCTCTCTCATTCCCCTCCACCCTATCTCTCTCTCTCTCCCCTCTGCATCTCTCTCTCGCCCTCTCTCTGTCTCCATTTCCCGCTCTCTCCGTCCATCTCATTCAGTTAATCTCCAACATGTCAGCTTCTACTCTATCTGTCTCTGGCTACAAATTATAATTCACAGTAAGATGCACACGGATGACATGACCTAGACAGAGAGCAGACGGTCCATCAGACACTACACACACGCACAGGGGCGAACTGGCCATCTGGCATTTCGGGCAAATGCCAGATCGGCTAGACCATTTTTAGCCAAGTGTCTTGTTCTTTTGCGCAAAATGATATAATTATCTGGCTAGTAATGGGGGCCTCAAGGAAAATAATGGGTCAGTGTGGGGGCCTGCAGGAAAAGAATGGGCCGGTATGTTAGAAATGCCAGGGCTGATTTGTGGTCCCAGTCCACCCCTGCACATGCACACACATGCACACACAAACACAGACACACACACACACACACAGACACACACACACGGACAAACACACACACACACACACACACACACACACACACACACACACACACACACACACACACACACACACACACACACACACACACACACACACACACATACACACACACACATACACACACAGAGACCAATGTTGCTTATAAAAAGAGAAAGAGAAGAGGGGAAGGATGTAGATTAGAACAGAAAGAGAAGAGGGGAAGGATGTTGATTGAACAACTACAATTTCTCGGCTAGCGAAAAGCGTGAAATTCCATGAAGCTGAGCTTACTTGTGTGCGTGTGTGTGGGTTTGTGTGTGTGTGTGTATATTTGAGGGTGATTGAGTGGGATTCTCCCACCATTCCCAGTTTTGCGGATGTAATATTCAGAGACCAACACAATTCCCTAAACCTCATACCATACCATCATAACATATCATACCATACCATACCATACCATATCATACCATATCTTACCATACCATATCATATCATACCATATCATATATACATTTACATTTACATTTACGTAATTTAGCAGACGCTCTTATCCAGAGCGACATACAAATTGGTGCATTCACCTTATAGCCAGTGGGATAACCACTTTACAATGTGTTTTATTATTTTATTTATTATTATTATTATTATTATTATTATTATTATTATTATTATTATTATTATTATTATTATTATTATTATTATTATTATTATTATTATTATTATTTTATTTTGTGGGGGTGGGGGGGGGGTAAGGGGGGTATAGAATGATTACTTTATCCTATCCCAGGTATTCCTTAAAGAGGTGGGGTTTCAAGTGTCTCCGGGAAGGTGGTGAGTGACTCCGCTGTCCTGGCGTCTTGAGGGAGCTTGTTCCACCATTGGGGTGCCAGAGCAGCGAACAATTTTGACTGGGCTGAGCAGGAACTGTGCTTCTGCAGAGGTAGGGGGGCCAGCAGGCCAGAGGTGGATGAACGCAATGCCCTCGTTTGGGTGTAGGGACTGATCAGAGCCTGAAGGTACGGAGGTGCTGTTCCCCGGTCTTGTAGCAAATTCGAGCTTCAACTGGAAGCCAGTGGAGTGTGCGGAGGAGCGGGGTGACGTGAGAGAACTTGGGAAGGTTGAACACCAGACGGGCTGCGGCATTCTGGATGAGTTGTAGGGGTTTAATGGCACAGGCATGGAGCCCAGCCAGCCAACAGCGAGTTGCAGTAATCCAGACGGGAGATGACAAGTGCCTGGATTAGGACCTGTGCCGCTTCCTGTGTAAGGCAGGGTCGTACTCTCCGAATGTTGTAGAGCATGAACCTACAGGATCGGGTCACCGCCTTGATGTTAGCGGAGAACGACAGGGTGTTGTCCAGGGTCACGCCAAGGCTCTTTGCACTCTGGGAGGAGGACACAACGGAGTTGTCAACCGTGATGGCGAGATCATGGAACGGGCAGTCCTTCACCGGGAGAAAAAGCAGCTCTGTCTTGCCGAGGTTCAGCTTGAGGTGGTGATCCGTCATCCACACTGATATGTCTGCCAGACATGCAGAGGTGCGATTCGTCACCTGGTTATCAGAAGGGGGAAAGGAGAAGATGAGTTGTGTGTCGTCTGCGTAGCAATGATAGGAGAGACCATGTGAGGATATGACAGAGCCAAGTGACATGGTGTATAGAGAGAATAGGAGAGGGCCTAGAACTGAGACCTGGGGGACACCAGTGGTGAGAGCACGTGGTGCGGAGACATATTCTCGCCACGCCACTTGGTAGGAGCGACCTGTCAGGTAGGACGCGATCCAAGAATGAGCCGCGCCGGAGATGCCCAACTCGGAGAGGGTGGAGAGGAGGATCTGATGGTTCACAGTGTCAAAGGCAGCAGACAGGTCTAGAAGGACAAGAGCAGAGGAGAGAGAGTTAGCTTTAGCAGTGCAGAGAGCCTCCGTGACACAGAGAAGAGCAGTCTCAGTTGAATGACCAGTCTTGAAACCTGACTGGTTTTGATCAAGAAGGTCATTCTGAGAGAGATAGCAAGAAAGTTGGCTAAAGACGGCACGCTCAATAGTTTTGGAGAGAAAAGAAAGAAGGGATACTGGTCTGTAGTTGTTGACATCGGAGGGATCGAGTGTAGGTTTTTTGAGAAGGGGTGCAACTCTCGCTCTCTTGAAGACGGAAGGGACATAGCCAGCGGTCAAGGATGAGTTGATGAGCGAGTTGAGGTAAGGGAGAAGGTCTCCAGAAATGGTCTGGAGTAGAGAAGAGGGGATAGGGTGAAGCGGGCAGGTTGTTGGGCGGCCGGTCGTCACAAGTCGCAAGATTTCATCTGGAGAGAGAGGGGAGAAAGAAGTCAAAGCATAGGGTAGGGCAGTGTGAGCAGGACCAGCAGTGTCATTTGACTTAACAAACGAGGATCGGATGTCGTCAACCTTCTTTTCAAAATGGTTGACGAAGTCATCCACAGAGAGGGAGGAGGGGGGAGGGGGAGGAGGATTCAGCAGGGAGGAGAAGGTGGCAAAGAGCTTCCTAGGGTTAGAGGCAGATGCTTGAAATTTAGAGTGGTAGAAAGTGGCTTTAGCAGCAGAAACAGAGGAAGAAAATGTCGAGAGGAGGGAGTGAAAAGATGCCAGGTCCGCAGGGAGTCTAGTTTTCCTCCATTTCCTCTCGGCTGCCCGGAGCCCTGTTCTGTGAGCTCGCAATGAGTCGTCAAGCCACAGAGCAGGAGGGGAGGACCGAGCCGGCCGGGAGAATAGGGGACATAGAGAGTCAAAGGATGCAGAAAGGGAGGAGAGGAGGGTTGAGGAGGCAGAATCAGGAGATCGAAGGGAGAAGGATTGAGCAGAGGGAAGGGATGATAGGATGGAAGAGGAGAGAGTAGCGGGAGAGAGAGAGCGAAGGTTGCGACGGCGCATTACCATCTGAGTAGGGGCAGAGTGAGTAGTGTTGGAGGAGAGCGAGAGAGAAAAGGATACAAAGTAGTGGTCGGAGACATGGAGGGGAGTTGCAGTGAGATTAGTAGAAGAACAGCATCTAGTAAAGATGAGGTCAAGCGTATTGCCTGCCTTGTGAGTAGGGGTAGACGGTCAGAGGGTGAGGTCAAAAGAGGAGAGGAGTGGAAAGGAGGTAGAGAGAAATGAGTCAAAGGTAGACGTAGGGAGGTTAAAGTCACCCAGAACTGTGAGGGGTGAGCCATCCTCAGGAAAGGAACTTATCAAGGCGTCAAGCTCATTGATGAACTCTCCAAGGGAACCTGGAGGGCGATAAATGATAAGGATGTTAAGCTTGAATGGGCTAGTGACTGTGACAGCATGGAATTCAAATGAGGAGATAGACAGATGGGTCAGGAGAAAAAGTGTGTGAACACGCCAAGCAGATCATTCGTATCCGTGTCTAACGTTGTGGGTTAGTCCCGACAGCTTGAGCGAGTCCGTCGTCAACTTATTCAGCCAGTTAATTAGCTAGAATAGTTAGCATACTAGCTAGCCATTGCTTTCTGCCAACGAAAAAAACCCTCCTCCCACGGCACGCACACACAGAGAGAGCCAAGCTAACGTTAACTAGTCACCCATATCCCGAATTCCCTTGAACGACTCTGGCTACCAGTATGTAAAAACAAAACACAAATGTAGGTTATAACTTACCCCTAGCAGCTACTGTTAGCTAGCCAAGTGCAAAGCTAGCCACTGAATCGACTCAGCCAGTTCGCGTCTGTTCGCTAGGTCGTTCCAGCTATTGTTTAGTTAGCTATCCAGGTAGCAACAAGCTAGCTACATTTCGAGCACAGTAGCTACTAACTACCTAAAGTTAACGCTTCAGACAATGAGGTTAGAAAAACAGCTGAATGGTAGGCAGCTAGCTGGCGTAATTACAGGCACTCTCAAGCGTGAAACAACTATCCACAGTTGCTAATAGTTACCATTAGCTACCCGCTAGCTAGTCCAGGTAGTGGGTTAGCTAGCCTCGTGCTTCACCGGGCTCAGACGAATACAATACTTACCTACAATACTTACCTACAATAACCTACGATAACTACAAAACCCTACGATAACTACCTACAATACCTAACTACAATCTAAATTCATAGTTTAAGCTTTACTCGACACCACATAAGCCATATAAGCCAAGCTTACCTCCCGCCAGAGAGAGACACAACCTCACCCGACGACTGCACCTCATAATATCACACCATACCATATCATACCATATCATACCATATCATATCTTACCATACCATATCATATCATACCATACCATATCATATCTTACCATACCATATCATATCATATCATACCATACCATACCATATCATACCATACCATATCTTACCATACCATATCATATCATATCATACCATACCATATCATATCTTACCATACCATATCATATCATATCACACCATACCATACCATATCATACCATACCATATCATATCTTACCATAACCATATCATACCATACCATACCATACCATATCATACCATATCATACAATATCATATTATATCATATCATACCATACCATACCATATCATACCATATCATACAATACCATATCATATCATATCATACAATATCATATTATATCATATCATACCATACCATACCATATCATACAATACCATACCATATTATATCATATCATACCATGTCATACCATGTCATATCCCAGGATATCATACAAAGAACACACTTGTTTAAAAAAAATCA